>NC_134015.1:20000-320848 GCF_040712315.1 Castanea sativa | reverse complement strand
TATCCGTGCATCGCACGGGCAACTTACTAGTATATATAAATCTTGAGATCCCTCAGGTTGCTGAAATAATTGATAAGTGCATATTTTTAAAATTTACAATAACAAAAAAGTCTAATAAATAGCATATACTATCTCACAAAATGCCATTAACTTAATATTTTCTTTAAAAAAATTCAATGATAGGAATGGTCAAAAAAACGATCATATACAAGAAATACCAAATATACATGCAAAACAATTTTCATAGGAGGATTTATCGTTAAATAATATGAAGACAGTAAAGATAAAATGCATTGAATGAGATCCTACAAAAAAGGTTTGTTAATACATATTAATTTATGTAAAAAAAAAAATAGATCATATTATTTATATTAAAAACTAATACATATTAATTTCAAAGTTTATTGCAAGATGTGAATTGCTAGGGTATTGCAATAATAAGTAATATTGATACAAGAATGGGTTGGTATTACATTTTGTGCATACTTTGTGAAAGGAATGTCAAATTACAAACAAGATCATTTTGGTGTGCAAAATGTTAAAAAAAAAAATCTTTTTATCCCAAAGTTAGAGACACTCACATTAATTACATACTCTCCAAATATTTATAATATATTTATCTCACTAAAACTACTATATATATACAATTGCAAACTACTTTAGATACAGAATTCAAATTGAAGTTTTTAATGCAACTAACAAAACAAAGTTTGTGATATTTGATCAAGATGCCAAGAAAATCCTAAATAAATCTACAAGATCGAGATCTTGCTGAAAAATAAACTAAGGTACAACTTATTTAAATTATTGTAAAAATATTGATATTGGAGAAGCAATCCCACTTGATTTGAAAAAAAAAATTGATTTCTCTACTTCATTTGAATGAATTCAACCTAAAAGATGGTTTTCAAAATTACATAGTTGCGCCTTCAAATGATAAAAAGGTATGGAAGAAAAAAAAACACAATTCAACATGCTATGTTAATTCTTTTTGCTGCATTATTCCAAAATTAACAAAAATAAAAAATTTACAAAAAACTGTTACATCATTGAAAATTAATATAAATGCAAATACCTATGAAAAATCTTAGCGACAAAGTCCAAATTTTGTAAGATCTAATCAAGAATCTCTTAGTGCCAATTCATTAGTAATTAATACAAATGATGCAACAAAAGGAAAAAATGATGAAGCTCAAAAATTGAACAAATATGGATAGACTAAATTTCAAATTTTGAAGATGGAAAAACTGATGATGGCAGCAAGCATCACCATACCCCAATAACAAAGCATTGAAGAAAAAAAAAATCGTAATGAAGCTTTTTATTACATCACATAATAAAAATCAATAATATAGAATGGATTAATATGTTTTTATCAACTTTTATTATATAATATTACTCCAAGTTGTTTTCATTATTGCTCATTACTTGAGCAAAATAATTATAATAGATATATGTGTGTAATATATAATTGTTACTTTTTACTAACAAAGTTTTATAATAAATATGTTATAATAAATGTATAATATTTTCCACAAACAAATTTACATAAAATATTATAACATTATCCGTGCATCGTACGGGAAACTTACTAGTTAAATTTAATTTTGTAGAACTCATGTTGCACCACCGTTTGTTATTCATTTTTTTAATCTATTTTTTAAGTAAAAATTTAATTGTTAAAATACCTATTTATTAAATGGGTATATTTATTTTAAAAACAGTTATTTATAATAAATTTATAAAATAAATTCATAATTGTATTATATTATAAGATAATTATATATTCATTCTCGCACATAGTAGATTCAGTACATGATTAGTGTGTCTTGGAGATAGAGTAATTTTGGACATCACTAAACCCCCTTGACAGGATTCTCTACCTGTACAGACCAAGGTAAAGGAAAAATATGTGTCTTCCGTTGGAGTTTGGACCAAGTTAACTTTAAACTATTCATATATTCACACTTCCTAATCATTTGATGACAGTGATTCATTCCCTATAACCAAGACATCAAAAACAGATTAATAAAAAATACAAATAAATTAATATTATCAAAAGCAAAATCCTGATCCAGTACATATTAGTATTTTTTTTTTCATTAAAATGAATTGTTGAAACACCCACTTCTCCATTGATTGAAAGTAAATATTGATGCCAACATATTAGTAACAAATGAAGAAACAAAGAACACAGGAATAAACATTCAACAATTAATTGTTGACTTCACAGAACAGCTCATATATATGGTACTATAAAGATAAGGTAGTTACGAGTACATGATGAGGTATGGAGATTACAAGCATCTTTTCTTGAGTTTCTTTTTTTAAAGTTTCAATATTCCAATAGGATGGTTGAATTTAGGATATTGATAAGGTCAAGGACGAAGCTTCATAATAATGTCCGAACTAGAAGACAGATTATCATCAAAAGCCAGGATTTTTTTAAATTATTTTTATTATTATAATAATGATAATTAATATTATTATGGAGGTGAAGGTTCTTTCTAGAGTTTAAATGTGTTCAAGGAAATAAATAAATATTGAGGAAATCATAACTAGTTTGGATATTTGTATGCCATGCATCACTTGCCTAGCATAAGAACAAGAGATGGTAATTTTACTTATTTAAGGAAAAAAGAAGATAAATAAATGATAAATTTGTAAAAAAACTTTGATATAATTTTACCTAGAAGATATATATCATCTAGTTTATCAACTTTTTCTTGAGTCAGACACATTACATACCCTAATTGTCACATTTGGCTTTTTCTATGTTAACAATCAATAGGAAATAAAATATATCCAAAGGATAACTTATTTTATGATCACTTATTTTATTTCAGAAGTGTAACCCTTGCCTTCCATGTTGGGTCGGTGACTATAGTAACTGGTTCTAATGATACAAGAGGGAATTGAAAAGCAAGTCAGGCAATAAAAAACTGATTTTTATAATAATTAAAAAAACTCAAAACAAGCTTTTGCTGATGACCCGTTTGGTGGTGCAATAATGTAATTATGTAGCTAGCAACAATGACAATCAACTATGGTTTCATTTGGATGGAAGAATTTTATTTGAAGAAAAGGATTTGGATATTCATTTTTAATTTAATTAATTTGAATAAAATATGAGAAATAAATTCATGGAAGAATTCAAGCTTTATTAATATGTATTTTAAAATAATTAGGTTTAAAATATCATTTCAAATCTATACTATCACAAACATTTTTGCTGGAGTAAATACTAAGGACTCAAATCCTTCGTGTGTTGTTAAAATTCATATCAAGCGATTTATACTTAGACATTATTCTAGAAGTCCTTAATTTTAAATCATCAAATCCAAATATAATCATGGAAATTTTTTGTGATTTTGTTTATGGCATAACTATATTATAACAACAACAACAACAACAATGAGGTTTTAGTTGTAAAATTTGAAATTGACTATAGATCCTCTATAGACTCATCGAGATTGACCATGTATAGCATAACTATATTAGGTCACCATATTGAAGGCCCTTGCAAGTTTCAATTGTCTAGTACTGTGCATTACTTCAATAATTGTCAAGATGATACCAATGTTTCACTGAATGGCTCATCCTACAAATGTGTTCAATGAATTCAGACTTTCATAAGAGCCATCAAAGGCATTGTGCAATTAATATTTTCATGTTGAGTATACCACTAAACTTGTAATAATTCATCCTAGTTTGTCTCCATTCAGCTTTCAGAATGCATACTTAAATTGAAGAAAGGACAACTACATTATGGTGAATGGCCTGTATATGTAGATATAAGAGGAGTATGCCAGTTTACCATTTTAATTTATTTTAGCTTTAGCATTTCACACAATTATCTATACCACTTTCATGAAGTCAGAAAATCAATAAAAAAAAATAAACATTAAAAAAGAAATAATGGGAAATATTTCAAATTGGAAAACATGAATGATTTGGAGAGCTGGTGGCATTTGAGTTTTTATAAAAAGGAACAACCTTTTATTTATATGTGGATAGCAGTAGCACCCAATTATGAAACTTTTCAAAGTGAAAAAGCTGAAGTAAAAGAAGGTCAATATAACCGGAGAAGCAACCTGACACAAAAGCTAGTCAAGAAAGAAGTAATCAGAGAGTACTAGTATCTACTACTAATGGAGTATTCAGAAAATTCCACTCTCTTCCACATTTAAATAAAAAATATATAGTTTCCCTTAACTTATCATCAATTTTATGCAGTATACTTTATTTGCAAATTTATCTAGTCACAAGGTTATTACTTGTGTACAAGAAATTTTCCTTTTTGTCAAAATCTTGAGGCTACTTTTACTTTAGGATTCTCTGGAGACTAGCTAGGATGAAAAAGGGTCTATTGCTTAAAACTTTAAACAAACTACAAATTTATTGTTTCCCGTTATAAGAATCCTCATTGTTTTAGCAACTTCATTTGTCTGGACATGTATAAAAATATTTCAAGACCCTTTTTTAAAAAATTTTAAAATAAAATAAAATCTTTTCCAATCAAAAATAATAAAAATAAATATCTGTCAAGAAAATGCCCCACCAGTGCTGCCAAAGTCTTAAATTCTCAAACCTTGATGAGACATACGCAAATCAAATTATTGGAGCTAAGCAAACTTCTTCTTCTCCTCCATGCTCCTCTCAATCCACTGGATGTGTCCAGTGGCATCTGGACCGTCCATACATGATGGACCCCACTTTGTAATACTATATTTATTTATTTTTGTAATACTAGGCAGTAAATGGAGAGGATTCTATTTCTAACTCAGGAAAGCTTTTATTTATAGACTTTATAACAAAATTCAAAACCAAAATCTCCAATCATCCTCTTGATTCTTGAATATGAGTATGACTTCTCTCTATGAGCCTCTTCCTATTAATTTGATTCCCTACCAGCCTGCCATTTCATTTTCTTGATCTCTCTCTCTCTCTCTCTCTTTTCTCATAACCCAGCTTCCCATTTCCTAGAATTCATATTCTAAATTTCTAATCCTCCTCTCCTGTTGCTGACAATTCAGAAAGGACTGTCCCTGCACAAAACTTTGCTGCCACTTTTATAAAAGTTTTTTTTCCAGCACTGAAGATATTGGTTGGACTCCACATGGGGAGACACTCTTGCTGTTACAAGCAGAAACTACGGAAAGGCCTGTGGTCTCCTGAGGAAGATGAGAAACTTCTGAATTATATTACCAAGCATGGACATGGGTGTTGGAGTTCTGTCCCTAAACTTGCAGGTACTGTTTATCTTTGTTACATACTTTATATGGTTGTCAATGTGATGCACACCAAAGAATCTTAAGGACTAAAAAAACTCATTCTAATTTTGTATGACATATATTGTCAGGCTTGCAAAGGTGTGGCAAGAGCTGCAGGTTAAGGTGGATTAACTACCTGAGGCCTGATTTAAAGCGAGGAGCATTCTCTCAGCAGGAAGAGAATCTGATCATTGAACTCCATGCAGTTCTTGGCAACAGGTGGTTTTTTCTTTTCTTTACTGTTCAGTTCAGATACTACTATTACTCTTCTTCTTTATTCGCACTGTTAATATTTTGAATTATCACTCATGTTGTCATAAATGTATTATACATCACCAGGTGGTCTCAGATTGCAGCTCAGTTACCAGGAAGAACTGATAATGAGATTAAAAACTTATGGAATTCTTGCCTTAAGAAGAAGCTTAGGCAAAGAGGCATTGACCCCAACACTCACAAACCACTTTCTGAGGTTGAGAATGATAAAGACATGCTACCAACAACCGCCAAAAGCAATGAGAAAACCTCTATAGGATCCAATGAACAAAATCTCATCGAGGCAAAAAATCCAAAGCCACCTCCAATGGCTGCAGAAAGATACACACTTGATGCTTCTTCAAGCTCAAAGTTCGAAAACAGCAGTGGCAGGAACAATAGTTTCACAACCACTCCAGCTACACAGGAATTCTTCCTAGATAGGTTTGGTGGTAGTGGTACTTCCCATGAAACCTCAAGCACCAGTTGCAGGCCTTCTGATTTGGTGGGGTATTTCTCTTTTCAGCACTTGAATTATGGGCCTGATATAAGGCTTTCTGTACACCCCAATACTTCTCTTTGCTTCAATCCTAATTCCAGGTCTTCTGAAATGATTTCTGACTATAATTCTAGTATGACTTCCTCAATGCTCCATTCCATATCAAGCTCAATTGTAAAACCTTCTGTAAGCCTTCCCTCAGACAACAATCCTTCCTTAGGCTCCGGTGATGTCAATGGAATACACAACTGGGAAAGTAGTACTTTCAGTAACAACTGCAGCAACAGCAATGGAAGCAGTAGTAGTATGGAATTGCAAAGCAGCAGTAACTTCTTTGAGAACCATGCTTTCTCTTGGGGACTAACAGATCATGTAAAATCTGATAAAGACCATGCTCATCCCTTAGAAGGTGATACTGAAGACATCAAATGGTCTGAATATCTCCACACACCATTTCTGATGGGAAGCACAATACAGAATCAAATCTCTCAACCTATGTGCAGTGGGATTAAACCAGAAACCAGCTTCATGACAGACGGGTCAAGTTCTAGTTGGCATCATAACCAGCATCAACAAGCTTTGCCAGCTTCAGATATATATACCAAGGACCTACAGAGACTTGCTGTAGCATTTGGACAAACCCTTTAGCATGTACTTAATATGCGAGTTGTGACACCCTCTTAATATAAGAGAGGAGAGGAGTCACAAAGTTCAGTTTGAGATGGAGCTTGGAGAAGGATGGTTTTCTGGTTACAGGTGTGTGCTATAGACATTTTCTTTTGAGTTGTAAATGTTTCTGATACAAATCTTCCTAGCCTTTTGTTTTACAAAAATATTTGTGATTTATTTGAGCTTATGTTATATGCTTTGCCCATTAAACACAGTAGAGACACTGAATAAGGCTTGTTGCTAGCTCTTCTGTTTATATCCTTAATTTGGATTCACATGATGTAAGTTCATTTATCGACAATAAAAAGCTCTTTCTATATTTTGTACCCAAAAAAAAAAAAAAACTCATGAAGGTTGTGCGCTCTCCTTCTTAAATCAAAGTCCAATGTGATTGTGACTCTCTACTACATATCCATACCTTTTGAATCCTGGATTTATTTTCACTTTAATATAATCAATCTCTTTCTGTCATGATCCTTTTCACATTGAAAAATAAACAAAAAATTCCGTATGTTCTTTTCTAAAGCAAAATTCAATGGACCATTTTTCATAAATGGGTGTCTATCACTGTCTCCCTACAGATAGAGATGGTTTTCACTCTGACAGTCTTTGAGTCACTTATACCCCTACAAGACTCAATGGCTTAAGACAAGAAATAATAGTTTTCCTTTGGTTTATTAGTGTTTACCTCGACCCAAAAAAGTATTATAGAGTGATGTTGCCACTATATTTCATATTGCCAAGCATATATTGGTGAAAAATCCAACTAAATGAATAAGAGACGCAAAAGCCCCACAGCAAACTTTTAGCAATCAACCAGCTAGTCATGAACAAGTTTGGAAATGACCTTCAAGCTGATAAAGACCATAAATTCCTTGTCTAAGAGGCTTTTTTGCAGTACCTTAAATTATCTTAAGGACATGGTGAAGCAAAAAAATAAAAAATCCAATTCAGATTTTTCAGTGTAAGGAAATGAGGATATTTAAGTGTACAGTATATTGCAAGGTGACAAGTTCTGTACCACTAATCCATTTTGTGCCATTTATTTTAAGAGGATACCAATGCACGGTTACTGTGATGTGGGCCTAAAATTTTAACAATGCTATTAGGAACAACAGAATGGGGTCCTTTCAAAGGGCATCAATTGATGCAGAAACTTCAAGAGAGAAAGGAGAGTTTGATATCTCAGTAGTACATGATAGAAAATTAGACATCACTGATAATGATTTTTAAGGACTAAGTAGGGTCCCTTTAAGGTGAATTTACCTTGAAGAAGATTCTTTCTTTTAAAGAAATGGTCCAGTTAATGTATGCCCTTAGAGCATTTGAAAAAGCTGTCAAAATTTTTTCAATTCTCAATAAAACTTTTTTTAAAAATGGTATACTATTTGCTAAAGGAGACAAAATGTATAGTAGCAAGTCCCATGAGATGACATTGGTAAAAATAATATTCATAAAGTTAATATTATCAAACTCATGGACAAGGCAATTTAGGGGTAATCATGCAAAAGAAAACATTATTTGCACATCACAAATATACATCTTTCATGCACGCTCCTTTCATTTGTGCTCATGATTTTGAATTGAAGTCAACATATGTGATAATTATATGTGATTATTAGTATTACTGATGCAGATATTAGGTGTGTACTAAAAGTTTGCAAAAAAATATGTGCAAATATTACAATCCTAATAAAAGTGCAATTGCCCCGTGTTAATTCATTGAGAAATTCTAGTAACACAACAAAATGTTATAATATTTTTATAATATTTTTGTTTTTAGTTGTGATGTGTCCCTAACTAATATATTATTTAGTTTTACCTTGACCTATGGGAACTGACATCTTAATGTTGTGACAATTTTTGCGCCCATTAAAATCACTTTAAATCATCCACTAGTTACTCTTTCTTGTTCCTTGGCATCAGAGAAGGTTGACTCAAAAAATTGTTTCACCATGAATTAAAAAAAAAAAAAAACTACTGAATAAAAATATTATATCTGCCATAAAGAAAGTTTAAGACGTGGAATGAGATATTAATTTATGGAGTAAGAAAGTACAAGGACCGCCAATTGAAGGTCACCCTTCATTTATCTCTCACGTACACAAAAGGCACCGGCGTCTTTGTTCATCCATGTGCAAGCATTAAAGTAATCTCCCTCAACCTCAATAGAATATCTGAATATGTCAATGTCTCTTCCTTTCTTTGCAAGCAATGATACATATTATAAGTACACACATACATAAATGAATGAATGAATACATACATACACATTTATATATATATTTATATGTCAAGCACATGTGAACCAAATTATTGGGTACATCTGTAGAGGACCTACAATCATCTGCATAGGAAAAGAACAAAAAGCTTTGTGCTACAGCAAAGCCTATTTGAGATGGCAGCATTGTGGTTGGCAAGTTTTGAACCTGAATTGTATAAACACTTTGTGGAATCTTAGCTTTTCTCTGAGTATAATATGGCGGCACGGATCAAATTATTTTAAAACTTGATTAGGAATATGAATATGACAATGATTGTACTAGTGATGACACCAGCGATGATGATATATACATTATGAGAATATTATGTTCTGGATGAAAGATACACATGCATGATGTAGAAACCGAGGTGAATAAGACTACACTGTACACACGCACCAATTTCAAAGTGCTTATGAAGGCTTTGTTACGGAGGAAGTGGCCGGAGAAAGGTGGGGTGGAGTACTTTATGTATACTAAAAGAAGCTAAATTATTTCACATAGGTGATATGTAGCAATCTAGGTGCCAATTATTATTTTTTCTTTTTTCAGTAAAGAAAAGAAAGTGGGAATTGTTCTCTTCCAAAAAAAAAAACAAAAACAAAAACAAAAAAAATTGGGGATATAATTGCCTACTCATTATCCCTTGTAGACCTTGCAAAAGAGACAGATTTATATACTAAGTATGACATTTTTAAGATATATATATAGCAATCCAAGTGCCAATTTTCCTTTAAGTATAGAAAAGAAAGTGAGAATTATTCTCTTCCAAAAAAACAAAAACAAAAACAAAAAAATTGGGTGTATAATTGCCTACTCATTATCCCTTGTAGACCTTGCAAAAGAAAATGTTTATTGAAGGCTTTGTTACGGAGGGAGTGGCCGGTGAAAGGTGGGGTAGAGTACTTTATGTATAACAAAAGAAGCAAAATTCTTCCAAATAGGTGATATATAACAATCCAGGTGCCAATTTTTTTTTTTTTTTTTTTTTTAAGTATAGCAAAAAAGGGAGAATTATTTATCTTCCAAAAAAACAAAAACAAAAAAATTGGGTGTATAATTGCCTACTCATTATCCCTTGTAGACCTTGCAAAAGAAAGTGCTTATTGAAGCTTTTGTTACAGAGGGAGTGGCCGAAGAAAGGCGGGGTGGAGTACTTTATGTATAATTGCCTACTCTTTATCTCTTGTAGACCTTGCAAAATAAAGTGCTTATTGAAGCTTTGTTATAGAGGGAGTGGCCGGAGAAAGGCGGGGTAGAGTACTTTATGTATACCAAAAGAAGCAAAATTCTTCCAAATAGGTGATATGTAGCAATCCAGGTGCCAATTTTAAAAAATATATATATATATAGAAAAGAAAGTGGGAATTATTCTTTTCCAAAATTAAAAACAAAAACAAAAAAATTGGGTTAATAATTGCCTACTCATTATCCCTTGTAGACCTTGCAAAAGAGACAAATTTATATGCTAAGTATGACCTTTATAAGATATATATATATATATATATATATATATATATATAGAGGGAAAAAAAAAATCATACTCGGTAGCATTTACACGTAAAAACTTTATAATTTGCTACTCCACTATGGTATTAGTCATGAAAAGCAAGAGTCGGTAATATAAAGAGTGATGTAGAACATTTTTATAACCTCAATACTTCTTTTTGGAGTGAGCTTGGGAATTACACACGGGTCTCATCCTTGCCTTGCATTACTATGATAATTGTTAATTTATGGTAACCTGAACTTAGGTTGTGTTAATGGGAATTAAGCTTTTTTAATTCGAATTGTTGGCTGTCAAAGCAAAATTCATTGCTTGGCTACTTGATATATTTCAGAGACACCAAAGCCATATTAACACATTTATGCATACAAAAACGAAGCTATTTAATTGCAAATAGCCGGTTTCAGGCTACTTGGGTCAACTTTAGGTTTAGAGCACTGCTACTATGAGCCCTATACACATCTATTAGAAAATTTGAAATATGATTACTTGGTTTAGAGCTTTCTTGCTGTTTTCCCATGATACAACATATCTGGCTGTCTTCCTTTTGACTTGAATCATATTTCAAAAATAACAAACCTGCTTAGTACTTAATATTCACCTCAAATTAATGGTGATTGATGCAGAATAAACATCAAAACAACTTGACACCAGAAAGCAACACTTTAATTTCCAAATTATTCATCAGACAGATGATTATGGGGTTAATGACAAGGAATCCTACAATCCTACCCAATAATTAGAGATGAATCTCAACTCTTTTAACAATCATTGTCACAACTTTCAAATCTCCTAAATGTGAATTGAGACAAATTGTTTCCAGGACACCCAATAACCATGAGTCTGAACTCTCGCAACAATCATTGTTACAACCACCAAATCTCCTAAATGTGAGTCAAGACAATTTGTTTCCAGCATGTAAGACAGATTATGACATTAAAATAATCTGGAAATCATGAAAGGTAACATGACAGGATCATCATTAATACAACATTAAAGAAATGAACTCTTTGTCCAGTTGCAGACATATTTTAATAACAGCATAGAACCAGATGAGACTTCTGCTATTAGGAAAGAGCTAACAATCCAGAAAAATTACATATGGGAATAAGCTTTTGGTGCAAAACTCAAAGCATGGGTCTCCTGAGAACCACTCAAATTCCTAGGGAGGTATGAACATAAAAGCCAAACTTTGTCAATAGATGGCTAGTATAATTTAACTTCTTTGCAAGATTGGGGATAGCTTCTGAATTATTTGGTGATGCTAACCTTTTGTCCCAAGTTTTGTGCAGATTGAACCTGAATTAAATTACACCCAGTGACCAGCCAATCATTGCTCAGTAACAAAGCTAAGGCTATTAGGTACTGAGATCGAGCTTTGCCAATTATTGGCAAGACCATGAACTTATAAGTGGAGATCATAAGCAAAGCCACAACTTATAAGTTATAAGTACACCATGAACCTTTGTGTCACAGCAAAGAAACTCCAGGTTCAAGCCCACCACTACACAAGACATTGAGAAACATCATAACCATCCATCATTCTTCTCTCTCTCTCTCTCTCAACCAAACAAAGCCTATAAAAGTTTAGTTTGTTCAGCTTCAGAGAAAATGACTTACAATAGAAATGTAATATTTCTGGTGAACAACTCAGTTAAGGACATGGACGGGTAGTAGCAGTAGCATAAGTATTAAGTATATGCAACTTGTCTCATTGGCTAATTGTAAAAAATGAATAATCACAATTACAACATAGTTGAGGATATAAACACATGAAATTGCTATAAAATCAATGCAAAAGGCGCTGGATACATTTGCACTTTTCAGCAACCTTCATCTTTTATTGTCATCTTCAAATTCAACTGACTTGCTCAGTTGTTTCAATATCTAATGGAACTAAATGTATTACTCAGTAAGGTATCATGTGAACAAACCAATCGGTAGAACTAGGCTTGTCTGAAAACCAGATGGTGGCAACTCTTATCACAAGGATAAGGACAGTCGATGGCTTTAACGCTTGTTCGGTCGAAATACCAGTCTCCAACAGCTAGCGCGATTGCCTAAATACCAGCAATTATATAATTTTAGGTACTTTGAACCTCTTATCTTTACTAAACAAATGAAATAGAACGGAGGAACATGATTCAAAATGCAAGTAATAAGAATGAATGGAGGGTAAGATTGTGGGTTCAGAATCTATGGGTATTTCTGAAACTTACAAATAATAATAGTAATAATAACTTCAACATATTCTTTGGTTAAAATCTGTTAATTAGCAATATAAGATTATGAGAAAACTGGTCTTAAGGCTACTAGCTTAAAGGCATGTCCTCCAGTTTTGTCAAGGTGAGTTTTTTTGGATAAACATCAAGACATCTGGGGAGTCTTAATGAGGTTAATGTCATATGGAGCACTGTGATTCATCCAAGATAGGACTTTGGCTATGCTGATGGAAAGGTCGGTGGAAATTTTGAAGTCAAATGTATTATTATAGCAAGCTATGTGGGCCACTTCATATAACCAAGAAACACACAAATGTACAAGTGCACAAATACATATGTATACAAATTTAACGGTGAGGACATATATTTCTGGTGGTTTATGGGTATGATGTGCCAAAGTCAAACATAATCAATTAGGTCGGTATACCTTGTTTCCGATAACAGGAGAATTATCAGCAAACCAAGTGTCCTGCCTCTCTGATTGGCAGTGAGCAAAACATGAATTTATAAACAGCCCATTTTGTTTAGACAATGAGAAGCGATTTATTGCATTCAGCATTTCATTCCTGAACCCTGTTCCATCAAACAAATAAATGCCTTTTAATAAGTAGATTAATTTTAGTTATCACTTATTGAAGCTAACATGAATTCAGAAGCTCAAGCTAGCAAGTTCTTAATTTTGAAATCACCTTGCAAAAATTGGATCTGGGCTGGGGAACATGCTGTATGATTTAATCTACAATCATGCCAATAGCCTGAGGGATCTGCTGAAGTTGGAGCTAGGCTGGATTGAATCTGATTTCATGTGGAAAATTTATCACTTAATTCATCTACTTTGTCACTCAAATCATATTGTCGCTCATAATGCAAGATAATTTATATATTATGTGTTGTAAGATGGATCAAAAGAGAAATCTATTAAAAAGAAGAATTACCTGCCATGAATCATAGGCTGTATTGAGAATAAAAAGTGGGGTTTGAATTTTGGCAACTAAGTTCTGAGGGAAGAAGCACTGATAAGGAAAAAAAAAAAGAACAAAAGAGTGAAGTCAGTTTAATAGTAAATGACAGACCACACAATTTTGTGTTTCTACAGATTCATTCAAAATAAGTCAAGGAAAAGAGGTTACCGAAGTTGGATCTAGGTGGTTAGTACAAAAACTTGGCAGGGTATTTTTCAGTCCCTGTAATAATTATACAAATTCAGTATGTGTTACTATCATGTCAAATGATCCAAGCTTGTACAACAAAGATTAAGAGATTCAAAACACTCCCTATGTTACTGTGTTTATTGATTTCTCCCCAATAATTATGATTGACATCAAACATTCACCATGCCATACTCTATATAATGAATCCAGAAAGAGGAAATAGAAAGAAAGCAAAGCAATAGTACCTGCAAGCCTACCACACCACCAAAAACTTTCCTGATGGTGTGCCCACCAGATACATCAACCCTGCAATTCCAGGTAGGATTATCAATGGAAATTGTAAGCATTACTAACTAAGCTAAGGAAAAAATCTGCATATTAATATTGTTGGAACTATAAGAGCATCAAGAGATAGTATTTACACATCAAGAAACATTCCAGCATCACTTAGGCACTTTACTTTAGTATTGCCTGAAAATAAACCTCGAAACTCATCACAGTGTAAAATAGATGCTAGTCCCCCAGCAGAGCACCCAGAAAGAAGAGCCTGCAGTACAATTAATAATGTGTGAAATAAGATAATAAATGAAAAGGAGATGAAAAGAGAGCCAAATAATGATGGTATAAACCTGTTTTGCAGAGCGCATTCCCTTTGACATAAATTCTTCCATTGCAGCCAACCATATACGTTGTCCCCTAAATTGCAGCTGTGCAGCCTAAGAAACAGAATCCTATATGTTAACATATAGTGAACTCAAACAAAAAATAAGAATTAGGAATCAACCCTGCATTTTTAGATACACATTTGCATTTTCCAATCAAGTCATTTAGACATACAATAAACTTAGCCACTTCAATGGGTGGATAAAGAAAAGAATGAAAACCATTCTCTCTCACTCTCTCTTGTGAAAACATAACTTCTTTCATTTGCAGCTATCACTGATATAGGATGAAGACACCACATAAATCATGGGAAAAGATTAATAAGATTTCTGAAGCTTGTTCATAAAAATTGAGCAACAAGATCTACAGCATTTTTTTCAGAGCATACAATATGCCTTCTAGGCAACTATTTGGGATGGGCTGGTAGTTTTAAGGTTACAACATTCATCTCTATTACAAACCTGATTTTCACTATCCCCGCTAAAAGAGGCACCATCACAGTAACGGAGTTTTATTCTATTCCAGTTGTAAAAATCTGCAAGCCCATATAAACAACACAATGGTCAAGAAAGCACAAGCAAGAGAAAGGCAGAAACAACGCATGATATTTTCAAGTTTGGGAGGAAACCAGGATTATATTCAGCTTTATTGCTCAGTATTCCTGTGAACGCTATTTCCTTTTCCATGTATGCTGAGGATCCACGCCCGCTTTTTTTCCGGTAAACACAGGTTCTAACATTGTTACACCATGCACCTCCCTGCCACAAGAACAAGATATTTGAATAATTTAAGTCTTCAATAAATAACACCATTAGAGTATTTGAAGGTGAGACCTTGTGCAGCCAGCATTAACCAGAAAGTGGCATAATCTAATAATAATGGTGATAATGATAATAACTACACGATTAACAAGAAAAAATTTTAGAGTATCATAGAGCTGTCCCTGAAAAGCCTTGAACCTTACTGGAGATATACCAAGGACCAAAAAGAGCTGAAATATATAGAATTTTACATTTGATATTCATTATCATAGAAATATTACTCAACAGAGAAGTAACCATAATGTGCTTTGAAGATGAGAATACCGTATTTTTCCAAAATCACCCGATAACCAAGAGTATACTATACTGTTGACACAGATATCAACAAGAAACAGTGAAACACAGATAAGAATTGTTAAAACACCAGCTTGATATCGTAGTTACATTGGCCAAATTCTTACATTAGCCAGACATTTTAGTTTTCTTTTTTCTTTTTTTCCTTTTTGATGAATGAGATATTTTAATTTATTTCGTCAGTGAAAGATTCAACAGGAGAAACATATACAAACACATGTATTTATGAATTATGTACAGAATATGACACAAAAACTATAAATTAAGTATTCAATTATGACATTTTAAGTCTAATCTCACAAACCTCCAAATGAATGAGCCAACTATTTGCTCCTGACCCATACCCCTGATGCCAATGATAGCCGGGTAATGTTCCATCTGTGCAGACTGTAATAGTGAAAACACAATGTGGCAAATTAGGCCAAACCCAGACAAATATATGACTAAAAAAAAAATTTATCAGAAGACATTCTTTTACAAGATGAATTTAGAAGATAAGAATGACAATTACAACAAGGATAGCCTTGCTTTTAATAGAAAACTATCTAACAATAAATAATTGTGTGTGTGTGTGAAAGAAAGAGAGACAGAGACAAGGAGATTTGGGAGAAACGCAAACAATTATTAGAAACAGAAAGAGTAAAGCAAAGATAGAGAGATTGAACAATCTCACCAAATAGTATAATAGAACAGCATAGATTGACTTAATATACCCATACAAGCAACAATAGTAACAGCATTAGAGATATTCAAAACAAAGCCAGGCGACAGAACAGATGTCTCTCTCAGTGAAGTGAAGAAATAACATTGGTAAAACTGATTTGATAAAAACTAAGAGAATAACAACAAAAACAGAAGGCAAAGTAATCAAAATGGCTGACTGCAGAATCAAAAGGTACACATTGAATACCAAAAAAAAAGGGAGTGGGGGAGGCTCTTCTGAATCATTACAATAATGAATTAATTATAACAAGTAAGAAAAATACAAGCTTTAATAAGGATTGCCAATAAGTACAGAATACAGATACAAAATTCAGTCTCAGGTACACAAGGACATTACAACATAAACCTTTCGTCTGTTTATTTGCATTAATTCCTCACATCTACCTCAAGCAAACTACCAAACTATTAATGTGAACCAGGGACCAAAAAACTGCAGGAAAGGAAATCAAGGAAAGAAAAAAAAAGAAAAAGAAAGAATGTACCTGCTCCTTTGGCACCAGCACCTTGAATAAGGGTAAGCCCCACCATCAAAACATTAGAAGCACTTGCAGCTTTGGAGGCTCCAAAAGCCTCCATATGTGCCGAGTCCAAGAAAGACATTGCTGTTTCATTAAAACTAAGAATCTCCTCAAACCCATCAACCCAGTTCCCAAAAACAAGTCCTATTAAAATCCCAATCCACAAAACTGATACCTTCATCGTGGCCATATATCTATATTCTTCTCTCTATGTATACAACACCCAAAATATTGTATGTATAAAGAGAGAAGAGAAATAACACGATGAATACAACAGAGGGTATTCAGAGAAAAATAAGCCTAGCCACTCTAAGCTTTATAGAGTATAGTAGTAACTAATGGCCCGGAAGCAGCATTTGTAAACTTGCTATATATGGCTATATGAGCTAACATTTATGACCGTATACGGTATATCTACCTGTTTCTAAACATAATCTGAAACACCACTTTCAGATAGAGAGAGAGAGTGTGAGACAGTGTGTTGCTGTTTTTTTTTTGCAGTGAAGAGTGTTTGCCGGGCTTTTTAAGGTTTTTACGACACTAGAGACACGTTTGGAATCTAATTTATGTCCCAAAGATTTAAAGAAGCGAAAAGCTACAACCACAGCGTTGGACCATTACTCTTGTTATATGTCACAAACCATTTTAGACCGTTTGATTAGAATGAAAAAAAAGATATTACAAGAAAGTAGGCTCATTGATTGGTATAAAGCGGTCAAGCTCCTCTCGTTTTTCTCTTTGAAATTAAAGACTTTAACGAGGGTCATTAAGTACTCACTGCTCTAAAAGAGAATTGTTAGGTTCTTTCGTTCTCACATTTGTGGTTCATCCCAAGTTTAATGAGTGGACCAACGGAGAGAGTAGTCTTCATGCTTCACGTGGTATTTAAGAATGGATTGTGTTAACGAGTATTGTAAGATGCCTGTTAATAACACATATTTGAACAGATTTTGATAATTTTTGTATTTTTTTTGGTAATTTTTTTGACAATTTTTTTCTTTTTTTCTAAGTAAAATTCAAAAGGAAAAATCTTAACAAGTGCCTTACGGTGTTTGTTAATATTTCTCTTTAAGAATTAGATCTTTGAGATATATTGATTTTTTTTTTTTTTTGGATAACAGATAGATAGATTGAATTGAATCTAAAGAGAAACGGCAGTGAATGTGAATCGATTAGCATTTTTACCTATTTATTGTGTTAAATGTTAATATTAAACAATGTATAGTGTGTAGTTGGCTTTTATGGGTCTCGGTGGAACCCGTGTCTGTTTTAAGTTTCTACTCTTTTCTTTTCTTTTCTTTTTTTTTAGAAAAATAATATGTTAAGGCTTATAGGGTAAATTATGTATTTAGTCTCTTTCTTTATATTATATTTTAATTTAGTTTCTAATATTTCAGTTGTGTCAATTTAACATCTAATCTTTTAGTGTCGTGTCAATTTAGTCTCTACCATTATCTCTTTGATGAATATTGCTAATGTGGCAAATAGCTAAAATAAAAATAATTAGTTTATTGCCATATTAACATAAATTAATTTTTTACTTTGATCGTTTGTTACGTCAGCAATTTTCATCTAAAAAATAACGACTAAATTGACATGACATTAAAAGGTTAGATACCAAATTAATATAATTTAAAAGTTATGGATCTAATTGAAATATGATATAAAGGATAAGAACCAAATACATAGTTTACCTATTAATATATTAAGTTTTCTAATTAAAATTAGATATTATTTTAGAATTAATTAAAAAAAATTAAACACTTGATTGTTATGTCCCATTTTGTCTAATTTACTATCTTAAGCAAAATAAACTGTCAAAATGAGTTATACCAAACTAACACCGAACTCTTATACTCAGATATGAAAGGACTTGGTCATAGGGGTTGAATAAGATGATAATGATGTGACAAAAAAGGAAGCTCTCAAAGGAAAGTGACATCTAATGATTCGGTTGGATATTTTCTCAAATTGTAGGCTTACCATGTATTTTATGTCTGAATGTTTTTATTTGTTAAATCCTAAATGTGAAACAAAAAGATAAAATTTAGCTTAATTAAAAAAATATATTCTAGGAAAATTTAAATTAAAGCTAAGACAAAATATAACTAATAGTAGTTTTAATATTACTAAATGTAAACTGCATTGTCTGTGTAAGAAAATGACATCAATGTTATCGGACTGGAGGACACTGAACCATAGATGCCTTTTTTCCATGATTGATTCCACAAATTAATCAGGTAATTGGATCCAGCAAGAGATCCTGTGGGTCATATTTTCTTAATTTGTCTCACAAAAATTAAAATAATGATGCGCCAACTCTTACAAACATAGTCAATCTTTTACACATTTTTGTTTACATATATGTTACTATGAATGTTTGTTTTCATATTCACGCTTTGTTTGTTTCGATGGAAACTTTGTGTAGAGATAGTTTTCCTTATTTTTCAGTGTTTGGTAGCATAAAAAAAGATGAGTCAAAAGAAAACTATCTTTGGTCAACATAAAAAGTATGACTTATTTTTGGAGATTGTTTTCCATTAAATTTTTTTGGAAAACAACTCTATCTCACAACAAGCTAAATAAGGGAAGTTATGAGGTTGTTTTTCAACTCATTTAAAGTTGCTACCAAACATTAAAAAATGAGATAGTTTTATAGAAAATGTTTTTTAGAAAATAACTCATTTTCTAGAAAACATCATTGCTGAAACAAACAGAGCGTCAGTCATAGCTAGATATCTGATTCGCCATTTTTAAATTATATATCCTGACGACGCAGACGATTAAAAATTTTCAGCGTTGGAGGGAAAATAATTATTGTTTACCATAAATATTTTCATACTGGATTTAGCTTTTTTCTAGAGAGTTTTTAAGGTAATGACGTCTTAGAGTGATACAAATTTGAACAATTCATGGATAAATTGAGTGATTTAGATTTTGTCACATTATAATTATTAATAACAACGATAGATTTAAAAATTTACAGTTAATTAAATATTTAATATTACTTGTTTAAATATTGCTGATTAACTGGAAGAATCAAAATCACTCAAAATGGAATGGTTAGATGTTAACAATCTATTCTAATTATGGGGGGGACTTCAAAAAAAAATTTAATTTATGGGGTAGGTTTTTATAGTTTTATAGTAATCTTTGAAATTATAGAGGATTTTTTTTTGAGATAATTATAATATGTTGTTAATTTCGCATTTTAACTTTAAAATCAAACCCCTTCATTAGTTTCCAAGCAGTTTGCAAATTATACCAAATCCGTTTTATTTTTGAGAAACGTATGGGGAATCTACATAGATCCATTCCGAACTCTATGTTTGAAGGGTTCTATATATAAATAGAAATAAAAAACAAAGCAAAAATTATATATATTTTTGTTGAAACCAAATTAATTAATTAATTAAATGGGGATGTTAGGTATAAGCTGCCGACAATGGAAGCTTGCGAATGAAGCGTGTAGGAGTAACTCTCCTATAATCTATCGGCATCCAATTAAGTTCTGGACCAATGGGTTGGAATTTCGAAATCAACAAATAAACTAATTTTCTCCAATATTGGTAACCTATATATATAAAGTCATAGTCATAGTCATAGTCATAGTCATAGATAGAGAGTTTTGAGTATCACTACCAACCGCAACAACAACGACAGCAGTTACGTCAAGAATTCAGCTTGTTTGAGTTTGAGTGAACTTACTGACTTTGGTGTCTTGTCTCTTGACTATACGGTAGTCTATAGTGCATGACCCCTTTGCGTTCAACTTGTGCTCAAACTCTTAGTGCATCACTCATCCTTTGCGTTCAACTTGGGCTCAAACTCTTAGTGTATCACTCATCCTTTGCGTTCAACTTGGGCTCTACCTCCTCAACACAAACTACACGCAAGAGCAAGACATACGCATTCATAACAAATATTAATCACCTAATAATAATCGTTTAGTTTCTTTAATGTATATAATTGTGCATGGTTATATGTGTGTGATGTTTACTTGTTTTCTTACTTAACATTAATTGCATGGGCATGGAAGTGAGGGAACCACGTGATTCAACCTAGGAAATTACGAAGAGAATGTGCTATGCTAGTTGGGTATTATATTATATTATTTAACTTAACCTACGATTTTACAAAAAGACATAAGTAATTAATGGGAAGAATATACGTCGATAATATTTATTTATTTATTATTTTCAAAGTCAACTAGTTTATTAATTATAAAATTATCACCGTGCACTTTTGATGTGGTGGTCACTCCACAAGTATAAATACTTATAGGGTGTGGGGAGTAAGGGTTGAAGTTCAAACTTTTAGGATGAAGTTTTATACACATATACACTTAAATTAAGTTAGAGTAAAAATTTTATCTTGTATAAAAATAAAAATAAAAAAACTATAAAATTAGTAGTTCATATCATTATCTTTAAAATTTGAACTCTCACTTGATATGCCATAAATTATTGTCATGCTTAAAGGTTTTAAAGCTCGTGTTGTGACCAAGAAATAAAAAACTATAAAATTAGTAGTTCATATCATTATCTTTCAAATTTGAACTCTCACTTGATATGCCATAAATTATTGTGATGCTTAAAGGTTTTGAAGCTCATGATGTGACCCATAAATTAGGCATGACTGCTTTTTAAGAGTGTAATTGTTTAAGATATATTTGATCGAGAGGTTTCCTATATAAAACCAAAATTAGCCATGTGAAAATTTTTCATAAAAGTTTTGTATTGATGTTTATTTGTAAACACTCATTACACTAGTTCTTAATCAATGCATGCTTCGTATGGTTTTAAAGTTTATACTTTATATACATTTACTTACTTTACATCTCATCTTTTCAAAGAACTCAATCTCTAAACATGCAACTTAAAATCAAAAAAAAAAAATTTAAGCCTCAATATCTCAATATTGAGGTAAATAGATAGATATAAATAAATAGTTAGTGTTGATAAATAAAATGGCCACTCTACAAAATAAGTAGAGATTTATGATCGAATGAGTGTGTGGTAATCACATGGAAAACACACAAAGAATAAATGGGGAAGCACATGTATAGCATAGGAGTCATAATCACAATAATAAAAAAGGAGGGGTTGCATGTGAGAGAGAGAGAGAGAGAGAGAGGTGTTGGTCCGGCCATTATAATCACATGCACATGATCATCAAATATATTTTACATCTTGTTGTTGGGTTTGGCACTAACTGCAGCATGCATATGCATGCTGTCAATAATGCACAAACATCGCGAGAGGCAAATCTGGGTCTGGCCTGCTAGCTCTCGTCACTCTCTCTCCCTCTCTGGACACTTATTATAACTCAAATTTCCTAATATTTTATATATATATCAGTGTCAGGATTTAGGACCATTTTAATTATTAGATTAGAACCATAAATGCACAACCACAACTAAGTAGCTAAAAAAGCATAATTGATTGACAATGTCAAAGGACATTATCCAACACATTCATAGATGTACAAAACATAAATACATACATACATAGATGTACGGTAAAATGTTGACAAAACCTGATAACCTGCACTTTTCTTAGCTATTTCGGCCTTAAAAGACGCTACTTCTATAATAATGTGACAATACTCGTTAGAAATTTTAATAAAAGACGAAACATGCTAATTATATGAACTTAAATGAGTTCAACTGCGACTTATGTGAAAAATAGCTAGCAGCCGATTTGTTTTATGAACAATTGGGAACCATTTGGTTATGTTGTTCTAGTAACGTTGTTTGTATTTTTTAAAAATAAATATAAGTGAAAAAGTGTGTAAAAATACTTTCAATATTATTTAAAAATTGAAAACATATTATTAAACTACTATAGATTTAGCAACTAACCCTAAATCATTTAGTCCAATTCTCCCTTTGGAAAAATGAAAGGCCTAAGTAGGCCCATTCAGAGCTTTTTCTACCCTCCAAATTACGTTCTCTTAAATCTCCATTGAGATTGGACCCAAAAATAATTGGGCTTGGCTTTGCACTGGGTTTGTAGAATTTCCTCCATCAACAACCACCTGTTCCCATTTTATGGTTTTAAACATATATAGGAGCTTTTTCTGTTTATTTCTCTTCTTTTGGTGTGCAAGCGGCCCATTTGGATCTCTATTAGTACGGGCTTTGGGTTATACCCAAAAAAAAAAAAAAAACTGAGTGTAAGCTGTCAATGTCATATATGAAGCTTTTTTTCTTTTCTTTTCTTTTTTTTTTTTTTTTTTTTGAGAAGCGTCATATATGAAGCTATCACATAACAACACTTGCGTTGATTCAGAACTATAAAAAACAGATATATATATATATATAGGCCTTGCAGGCATAATCAAATATATGAAAAATCTATCTTTTTCCCAATACCTGTAGTACTAGTATACTACCTCCACATGCATTCATTTTTAAAAGGTGAAAATAAAGAGGGTGTTTAATATATGATTTCAAACAACAATTTTCATTCACACGTATTTTTTTAAAAAATCTTTTAAACTTGAAACTGTTATTTAAACGGATCTAAAATGTTCATATTTAAAACATGAAAGTGAATGTGAAGGTATCATTCTCATGTTATTATGATGAAAAGGATTGTAAAGCTTTAAAGGAACTCAACTAATATATGATAGACTAACATATTATTTTGATAAAATGCATTTCAGCCTTAGGCTTTTGATTTAGTAGAAGGATCAAGGATGGGGTTGAGAGATAGGTGTAAGATGAACAATAGAGACAGAGAAATTATTTTCATATCGTTACAATTGCACATATATATGGTTAGCTCTGCAATAGGACATCCTGGCACTGACTATGCTGAAAAGTAGCTCCATAAATCACAATAACTATAAAGCATCATACATGATACATGATAAAAGTATCACTTGTTTAAGGTGATAGGCAGGACATATATATTACAAACATTATTTGAAAGCTTATTCCAAACCCAATTAATGTTGATCATACATACACGGCTAGCTGTATACTTGTCTATGAAATGATGAGTAAGCTGGACTTCAGCAACTTGCTCCCTTACTCTTTACCCTTCTCTGCTTTGTCAGAGGAGGCTGCTTCATTATTATAAGCTTCATTACCTTGAGTGCCTTCATTTTTAATAAGCGGTATTCCATGTAAAGCATTTGGTTTTGGCTTAGTGTCAGGATCGTCTGATTTGTACTTGTACCATGAAGCCGACAACAGGTAGATTATGAAATTGATGCAGCTGAGGATTGCTAAGAACCAGTAAAATAATTCCAAATTGTTGTCGTTTAAGTTAAGCCCATATATCCATCCTTGTTTGCTTTTAGTTTTTCTTTTGGTGGCAGCATTTACGACATCTACGAGGACACTACTCAAAAAGTAACCAAACGATAGTGATAACCCTGTTAATGAGGTGAAGAGTGATCTCATTCCTGCAGGTGCTTCCTTGTAGAAAAATTCCAATAATCCTATAGAAGTGAACATGTCTGCAATTCCAAAAATGCCATATTGGAAGGAGAGCCAAAAGAGACTTGTAGGCTTTAAAGGGTCTTTATGGAATTGGTTCTTTCTCTTAACTTCCACAAAGCCAGCTACGGTCATTGAAATGACAGAGAGAACTAGGCCAACTCCAACACGCTGAAGTTGCGTGATGCCTGATGGATGGTGGGTGATCTTTCGTGCGAAAGGAACAAAGACCAAGTCATAGATGGGAATGAGAATGGACATGAAAACTAGGGGGATTATGGGAATTGACGGTGCAGGAACCAGAATGGAGCCAAGTTGGCGATCCATGAAGTTCCCTTGTATTACCGAGAATGTTTGGAGCTGTGCTAAACAAGTATTCATTAGGATGGTGCTGCCTACAATAGGCATCATTCTAATTAGGATCTTTACTTCCTCTACTTGTGTCACCGTGCAAACAGTCCCTGGTGGACAAGCAATGGCGGCCTTGTCTAGGAACCTGGTGCATAAGTAGAGGATTGTTAAAATACAAAACATTATAAATTATAATTATGTGCCTTGAAATGTTTGTCAACCTAACAAATGACCTCATGACTATAAAGAGAAAAGCATGAGTATCGCACCAAATGCTATCCAAATCAGAGCTTTCACTATAAGATCATTATGCAGCCTTGCACATTGTTTTCATCTCAAACTAAAGTGATCATGGTCCTTATTCACTTTATATAAACTTTTAGTAAAATTTTATTGTTTTCTAATGCACTTTTCCTTGGTTTATACTTTATTGAGGTTATACTATTGCTTTGTCGAACATGAAAAAAAAAAACAAAAGAAAGGAAAAGAATGTTGACTGCCATTTAGCAAACTCAATTAATAATAGATGACATGTCTTAAATTATTGATCAGCTAGCTTTGCTTTATTTTGAGCATGATTATGTAACATCACCTAAATTGATTGGTATGAGCTATTTGGTCCTCATTGGAAATTGTTTCTTTATCATTGATCTCATACAAGTCACCCGGGTTCTCTGGCAATGATAATTTCTGGTTCTTTATTGCCATAACAATAACCTGCAAAAAGTCAAAGCCAACAAAATGGTTTCCTATTAGTTGGGGTGATGTGAATTTTTGTGTATGAGCGTGTGCGTGTGCGTGTGTGTGTGTGAGAGAGAGAGAGAGAGAGAGACCTGAGTGATCCTTACGATAGGGCTCTCTCCAGGGGCTCTGATACGGTAGAAAGGCTTACCAATGGCAAGAAGACCAAAGCCTACAAAGGCAGCCACAGTTGATATGAAAAAACCCCAGTACCAGTTCTTCTTTGTGCTAACCCACACAATGCCTGTGACACCTATGGCTGCACCAATCGTTATACAGAGCAAAAGCCTGTTGAAATAGCTTGCGAGAGCCTTTGCTTCCTTTGGATCCTTCTGATCAAATTGGTCACCACCAAGTGCAGGAAGAGCTCCCCTAACACCACCTGAACCCAACGCTAACATACACAAAGATATGTAGAACATGAATGCTGTACCACCTTTGAGACAGTTTGACTCAAGACAAGGTTGTTGTGGGTGCAAATGTTTTGAAGCAGCTTGAATTGTCACCAATACCAAAGCCTACAAGTGCAGATTCCACCGCAAATAACTACTAATTGTCTCAAATATAGGTTGAAGATGAGACTCATAATTTTATGTTTGGGTGAAATTGATCTCTAGCTTACCAGTACTTCAAGTACTCCAAAAAACAAAGCTGTACTAAGTCTGCTTAAGTATGTGTCTGATATATAGGCACCGATAAGGGTGAGCAAGAATGTTGAACCCATGAAGTTTGTGAGAGTGTTGGCGGCAGTGGGATTATCAAGAAGCATTACGGCGGAAAAGTACATGACCAAGCTCGCCATGTTGGCCACAAAACCCATGTTCTCTAGTGCTGCCATGGCTATATATAGGAAGGGGAGAAAGTGAAACAATTTAGTGGGATATATAATGTGGACAGTGGACATCTTTCATATCTTGATATTAAAGCATATATATATAGCAACACGTACAGGAATTAATTAACTATTGTAAGTGGTATATATTCTTACCAAAAACAAATGTGCAGGCAGTGAATCCTCCTTTTCTTTTGCTCCATGGAATCAGAGTCTCTCCCTGCATGCACAAGATATATATGAAAGACGTCAACAATTTTTTTTTTTTAAACAAAGAAAGAAAGAGAAAACTGGGGAGGGGGCTGAAATGGTCACATTTTCCATGCTGTCAAGTTTTAGAGGTTTGGACAAAAAGGCAGTTTAGAGAGAAATAGTGATGTAGCTGACAAGAGGACTTAGAGAGCTTTGCTCTTACAGTTATATATAGAAATGTGATATACATATAGCATATTAAGGGCGTGGCCTTGAACATGGCTCATAAGATCAAGGCCCTAGTAGATAACGTCCATGGCATTAGATTGATCGCCATCTTGTTATCCACTATGCTAACTTTGCTGTCTTTCTCTCCCTCTCTATCATTGTCACACTCACTGACACACTTAGTTATTATTAGCTTATGCCATCACAAACCTTTTGATAAGCCTTGTACAGATAGAAAATTATTAATAGGAGATCATATCATTGGGAATATTGTAATGATGCAAATGGAATTAATTATTGAGCAAATTAATACGAATTTATCTCGTATCATTCTTGTCAAGAACTTAATTTGTAGCTTAATTAGCACATTTTCAATAAAAACATCTAAGATTCAAATTCTCCCACTCCCAACTATTGATATATCAAATAAAAAAAAAAAATCTCATACCAATCTTTTATGTATACACACACACATTTGGTTAAAAAGAAAAGGCTCTCATTGTGTTTCTGCCATTTCAAGCAATATAAAATCATGTCATGATTGCCTAATGTGTTAGTCAAATAGCGTAGTGGGGGTAACATAACATCTTATGTTCACCCTTACAGCTCTGCAAGTTGGACGTGTCATGCAAACAATCTTTAGGCAACAAGGTAAAGGAGATGCTAGGGCCAAGTTCAAAAAGGTCCCAGTTTGCAGCACAAATACGCTAGCTATTTTCTTTGGTTTCCATGACAACAAAAGGAAGCACATCAACCCCTAGCTAGCTATGTTGATTATTCAATTAATTATTTCCCTATATATATACATACAGCTGTAGATGATCGATCTTTATCTTTTTTTTCTTTGAATATATCTTATTTAATTAAATGGTGAATATCCATGGATGTCTCTTTCCCTCTTAAAGTTCCGTTTTCTTCCAGCTATCTTTTAGGCCTTGTTTCTCATTTCAGTGTGATAATGAACCACTATTATGCTCGCCGTTATAAGTACATGTTAATTATAATATTTTGATCATTTTAAAATCTTTCTAGTTTGGAAATCACTTTCGCATGATCAGGAATATTTTTTTTTGTTTGAATGACAACGGATGAAGCTAGGCTCTTTCTTGTTTTGTTTCTGGTCACAATGGTATCATCAGTACTGATACCTCTTCTTGAGTGCTTCACATCAATGCTGTTGCTGTTAGAACAGGCTGTCTTAATTATTGGATCAAATTGGGTTATATACAATGAAGCCCTCTGTCAAACCTCTAATTGGTCCTGTAACAACGAAAGCCTGCCATAATTCATAAAGATTGTCTGTGCTTTCACTATCACAAGAATACGGCATGCATTGCATGGTCTATCAATACTATTCTTGTTTATCTTAAAGCAACACTACCACATGTTCCATTGTGTTATCATCTTTTTGCTTTATAGAGACTTGCTGTCATCTCTGTCGGCTCTTAAAAGTCTTTACTCCATGCTCTCTTTCCTAACTCTCCCTTCTTGCAAAATTCTTTTAACCACTACTCATTATTCATTGATTGTTCTTTGTCCAATACTGAGAAACTTTGTAAAGCCATTATTAGACCTCTAGGAAAGCCAAATTGAAGGCTGCAAGACTTCATACATATAACGAGATGGCTTGTTGGTAGTATTTCTGAAAGACAGTTCCTCTCCAGAATCTTGTGAAACACCCTATCTATGATCATGGCCTCGAATGCCAATTTGATTGCCAAATTTAAATGCCTATAATTAAAGTTTGTGAAAATTTTGGTAACTTCAATCAAATTCTGAGGACCAATAGGTACTAAACCCAAATGCTCAGTGGATACAGGACATTCTCACGATCAGTTTGGAAGAAACCTGAATGCAGGGCAACAAAATAATATGAACAAAACTACAAATGATACGGCATCTTACGCTAAGGTCTGTGAGGGTAGGTTTGGTTGAGAGAATGGAAAAGTGAAATGATAGAAAATAGAGGGAGGATGGAAAAGTGAGAGAACAAAAAAGTTTATAGTTTTACTTATTTGTGTTTGGTTGAAAGGGTGGAAAAGTGGAAGGATAGAAAACTTTTTGGTTTGGTTGAAGATAAGATTTGTATATATTTACTATCATGTCCCTCTTAAATAAAACAAAAAGTAATACATTATATATATATTTTTTTTTAAATTGTATAGATGAAAATGAACATTTCAAAAAATAGTATAAGAAATCATCCAAAAGTGTTTTTTTAAAAAAATAATAAAAATTAAAATTAAAAAAAAATAAAAAAAAAATAAAAAAAAAAGAAGAAGAAGAAGAACCCACCATGTCCTGACAATCATTGAAATGACCAAAGTTTTGATAATCATTGGTAAAGATATCAAAGCATCCTACTTGATGTGTAATAATAAAAATGTAGTCATCAAGGGCACTCTTTCTATGGATGTAAGCATTTAGGCTAAATCATGTAATTCTCATTTCTTATTCTCTCTTCTTCTCTAGATTAATAATTTTATTCTAACATTAAAGTCACTACTAAACCATGTAATTCTCATTTCTTATGCTTTCTTCTTCTCTATATTAATTGTTTTATTCTAATATGGTATTAAAGCCACTACTTCGAATTTCAGATGTCTCAAGTGTTTCTGTATATAGTCTTTGTATTCCTAGACATCCGTATGTTGCCTCTATCTTGTATTGTCAAACTTCTCTATTGTACCTCTCCGACATCCCTCCATTGTTGCCAGAGGAACTCTAATGTTGCTCACCACTACCATTAGTAGTTGCCACCGCTGACAGACCACTACCATCACTGATATCCTAGTATTTAATTATAAAATAGAAGTATAAATACTATATATTTTTTTTAATACTTATTTAAACCACCATGTACCCTTGACAATTGGGTTGAGACGCTAAGATAGAGAGTCAGAGAGTGAAACGTTTTTTTTTTTTTTTTAAGTTGATACAGTGAATTAGATGGCTAGCTACTAGGGTATTAAAATATTAATAAAGTGTATTAGATATTATAATAGTTTAATACCCTAGTAGCTAAGGTTATGAAACTTTTTTTTTTTTTGAAAACGAGGGTTATTAAACTATTAATAATATATTTAATATTAAAATAAATAAATATATTAATATATAGAAATGGTGTAGTGCAGTGTGGTACACTAGTACTTGCAATGCGGAGTGGTTATGCCATTTTGAGGGTGGTTTTTGTGCGGTTTTTGCGGTTTGATGAACACCCCTAATGTTAAATTGTATGGTAATATATTTTGAATTTTTATATAGCAGGTGTATTATGGGTTGAGATAGTTCTATGTGTTCAATTTTTGTTATATACCAGGTGTATTATGGTTCTTAAAAATAAAGGTTTGGGCTAACTCAAACCAACATAGCAAGTGTTGATTAGGAAAGCTAGCCCAAAATAAAGAAAAACTAGCTCAATAGTTTAAAGCTTGGCCCCAAAAGGGAAAAACTAGTTTTGGGTTAGGTAGGAAAAGCCCAAAATTTGAAAAATATACAAACTTCAAACCGTTCAAATCACATTTTATATACTGCACCGCACATGTAACCGAAAAAATGAAGTGCAATACGGTTATGGTTATGGCTAAACCGCACTACACCGCATTGCAAACACCCTTACTTAAAGTGATATTCACTCCACTAATATAAGTTATTGTGGAGTGAAGGCGGGCAAAGGCTAAGGGGTTGTTTGGATTTGCTGTTTCTATAACTCATAACTCTGTTTTCATCACCCATAACTCAAAATATGTGGGTCCCACGAAGAAAAAACTATGTTTGGATTTGTTTTCGACACTCAATTTTCTGATTTTTGAATGATGAGTTATGGAAATTGAAAACACATTTTAGGTATTTTCAAGTTATGAAAACAGAGTTATGATGACAATCTTGTAAATACACACATTTTGGGACCCACAAGCCGCAACTTTTGACTTCACTCTCCCCCTTTTTTTTTCTTTCTTTCTTCTCCACTTTTCTTTCTTTTTGTCTCTGTTCTTTCTCTTTCTCTATTCTTTGCCAAGCATAAATTCTTTCTTTTCTTTATTTTTCTTCCTTTTTGCCTTTCTCATCTCAGACCCAAAAAAGAAAAATCAAGAAACAAACTTTTCTTTTCTCCGTTCTTCATTGCAAGCATCAGTTCTTTCTTCTTCTTCTTCTTTTTTTTGTTTTTCACCTTTCTCCTTTTTGCTATTGTTGATGTTGATGTTGTTGTTGTTGTTGTTGTTGTGGCTATGGTGAGTTTTGGAGTTTTTAAGGAGTGGAACGTCGTCGTTTGTCACTATGGGTTATAGCGGCGGCTGCGGTAGTGGTTGTTGTGATGAGAACCAAGGCACGAGACCCAACCCGTTCCATTACAACTTGGGCATCTCGAAAACAAGCTAGCCATGGTCTTCTGGTCCATGATCGATTTGACCAAGGCCGTTCCGGCCAATACACCCAGACCCGTTGCCAGCTGAGTCAAAACGATCATACCCATTTTCGATCTATTGAACCACAAACCACACACAGAGAGAGAGAGAGTTTGAGAAAGGAGAAGAAGAAGAGGCAAAGAGATTTTTATTTTTTATTTTTTGGGTGGCGTTAATATTGTTTATTTTTTGGAATTTAACACGTAGTTGGCTTTGTGTTTGGTGGTTTTAAGAAGAGTGGGTCCCACAAAAAGTACAAAAAAATTGAGTGATAAGAAGTTGAAAATATGTGCCAAATGAGTGGGTATAAGAAATTAGGGTATTTTAAGTGATGCGTGATGAAAATTGAGTGAGGAGTGATAAAAAAAAAAAAAGCTCCTAATGTTTTAGTCTTTAGAAGGAAGTTTCACACATATATTAGGTTAAAATTAGGTTTCAGTAGATTTCTATCTCACATATATGGTTCCGGCGTGGTTTTAATAGGAGATGGAATTGGTGGGGGCCTTTGCTCATACATTTGGAGTTGTTGAGTCCTCCTATTGAGGGTGGAGATAAAATGATGTGGTGTTTGGGGTCGAAGGGAAATTTTGATATAAAATCCTTTTATGGTGCATTGAGGGGATCTAGCTCCATTACTTTTCATTGGAAGAGTATTTAGGATGTGAAGGCTCAACGTCGTGTGTCGTTTTTTGTTTGGATAGTTGCATGCGGGGGAAGGTTCTCACAACGGACCTTTTTGAGGAAACAAGGCTTCACAATTATGGATTGGTGTTGCATTTGTAGATGTTAAGGGGAGAGTGTGTGGATCATCTGCTTCTGCATTGTGGTGAGGTATTTCAATTATAAAGCTTTACCCTAAGGTCTTTTGGTGTTTCTTGGGTTCTACCTAAAGGGTTATCAACTTACTGGTTGGTTGGAGGAATTGGTTGGGGATACATTTTTTAAATGTTTGAAATTTGGTACCATATTGTGTGATATGGATTATTTGGAAGGAGAAAAATAATCGCATATTTGAAGATTCAATGCTTTTTGTGTATAAGCTCTCAGCTATGTTTGTGACCACGTTGTTTGATTGGTCTCGTGTGTGGGGATTTACTTTTATGAAATCCATTTCGTTGTTTTTAAATTCACTTTCTTTTTGTATATAAGTTGTTATGTTTTCTTTTGTTGCTTGTACATATTTCCTTTGTTTACTTCTTTTTAATACAATTTTGTCTTACCTATAAAAAAGAAAAATTAAGGACCAAATTAAAATATTGGAGTGGGTTCCGGTTAGTTCAACTGGTAAAATTTCTGATGATTGAATAAAAAATTTGGGATTCAATTCCCGTTTATATTAAAAACCGATTGGTGTCTTAATCTGATGATGAAAAGTTATCATCAAGAGTTGACGACATCATTAGTTAAAACTCTAGGAAAAAAAAAAAAATTGGAAAGGTTATGGACTTAAAAAATATGGGATAAAGAGTGAAGGGAATGAGTGATTATAGGACACGTGATCTTCACGTGCCTCGCAGTAGACTAAAACCACAGCAGTGCGCGGGAAGGAATTCATATGATCCCTAGTTTTAGCCAAAACGAGACCCCCTTTTCATCTCATCTCATCTCCCACTGACTACAGTCTAAACTAAAGTAAAATTCACCCAAATCCAGAAAAATGGGTATCAAGGTATTTGCTTTTCCAACCCCTTTCTCTCTTTGATTTCTAAAGTTCTACTTTTTATTGCAGATTTTCAATTTATGATTTATTTTTTTGGTGTGTGTGTGTGTGTGTGTGTAAATTGATGATGGGGTTGTAGGGTTTAACAAAGCTCTTGGCGGACAATGCACCGAAGGCCATGAGGGAGCAGAAATTTGAGACCTATTTTGGCCGTAAAATCGCTATAGACGCCAGCATGAGCATTTATCAGTTCCTCGTACGCATCTTTTTTTTTTTTTTTAATAAGATTTTTATCTGGGGTTGAGTTAATATGTTAATTGAACATGTATGAGCCTTTGTGAATGAGTATTTTTTAGGATTTAGCATGTGGGTTTGCTTGAATTTTGGTGCAGATTGTTGTGGGAAGGAGTGGGACTGAGATGCTTACAAATGAGGCTGGTGAAGTTACTAGGTACCCTTTACAAAGTTATCTTCTTCTTCTTCTTCTTCTTCTTTTTTTTTTTTCAATTAAATAAGCATTTTTTACTGGGTTTTTTTTTTGTTGTTGTTGAAATTTAGCTTAATTTGTGTTTTGGGTGTGGTTAGTTTTGAGCTGGGTTTCATTTGAACTCTTTGTTTTCGAAATATTGATATGGGTTTCTCTTGGGATGGTTTGTAGTCATCTGCAAGGCATGTTTTCGCGGACAATTAGGCTTCTTGAAGCTGGAATGAAGCCAGTGTAATTAAATTCTCTACCTTGCTCTTTGTTTTCACTTTGTTAAAGTTTAGGCATAGTCATCTCCATGTTATACTTGGTATAATTGGTGTAGTATGTGCTTTGCTAAACAAGTTGAATTTTCTGTTCAGCTATGTTTTTGATGGGAAGCCTCCAGATCTGAAAAAACAAGAGCTGGCAAAACGGTGTTTTTCTATCACAGTTTACTTTCTTTGTTTAACATGGATGACATTTGTTAAGCACATGGTTAATAGTGGCTTTCATGTTAAACTTGTGGTGCAGTTACTCAAAGAGGGCTGATGCTACTGAGGATTTGGAAGAAGCCAAAGAGGCATGTGCATATTGCTTTCTTTGTTCACTTTCCCTTGGTTTCTGTTTTATTATTAGTTTACAATGTATGTAATGTAGCTGCTTTTTGTTGTCATTGCAGGCTGGCGATAAGGAAGCCATTGAGAAATTCAGTAAACGAACAGTGAAGGCGAGTTCTTTTCCATATCTCTTTCTTCTCTGTTGTCAAATGTGGTTTACGATTACTGTGGAACGTTAACACTTAGCACTATATTCTTGAACACTTGTTTTTATGCAAGAAATTGTAAAGGTTGGGGTATCCTGAAAGTATTATTTATGTGAGCTTTTGATGCCATGTTCTCCTTACTTTTGCAGGTGACAAAGCAGCACAATGATGACTGCAAAAGGCTCTTAAGACTCATGGGAGTGCCTGTGATTGAGGTGATATTATGTTATAAAACAATTTTTCACTGGTGTGAGTTAAACTGTAGCTAAAAATTTATTCTTCTTGTAATGCACCTGTGTGGTTTTGGTTTCCACAGGCTCCTTCAGAAGCAGAGGCACAATGTGCTGCTCTTTGTAAGTCAGGACAGGCAAGTTTCTGTCTGCTTTGTGATTATTTTATGTTCATGAGTAAACCTAATGGAAAAGAAATTATTACATTGTGATTTCTGTGGTATTTGAAACAAGTTTATTTTGTTTCCCTCAACATTTTTTTAAGGTTTTATTTTGTCATATGCTTTCCATGTGCTTTTTTATTTTATTTTATTTTCATGTTTGTACATTATTTGTGTTGTTGAATTGATTTTCCATAGTGACTTGTTCCAAGGATGGATTTGGGCCTTCCAGTCTACTGGAAATAGTTGGATTAATTTCCTTTCTGTCTGTTGCCCAAACATGTTCATCGTAAATGATGTGTTAAGAGTCTAATGAACTTTTATTGAATTCAGGTTTATGGTGTGGCTTCTGAAGACATGGATTCCCTAACGTTTGGAGCTCCTAGGTTTCTTCGTCATTTGATGGATCCTAGCTCGAGAAAAGTCCCAGTGATGGAATTTGAAATTGCAAAGGTACTTACTACTTCTAACTCTGATATAATTGCTTGCCAAAAGTGCTGTAGCTCAATTGGCACATCTTGGTGTTTCCAACGAAGATGTCTAGGATTCAAGTCCCTCCTCTCCCCCCTTGTAATTATCAAACTCTGATGTAATTGCTTACTATATTAATTCACTGTTCTGATAATGACATCCTTTCAGATTTTGGAGGAGCTAAATCTTACTATGGATCAATTCATTGATTTATGCATTCTTTCTGGATGTGATTACTGTGACAGCATTCGAGGTATTTGGGTTTTTCATTTGCAATAATCAATCTGATATAATATATTACTATTACACACACATATGTATGGCTTGAAAAATTAATTATGCATTTAATATTTAGTGCAATTATAAATTTATGCTACAGGAATTGGGGGGATGACTGCTTTGAAGCTCATTCGTCAGCATGGCTCTATAGAGAATATACTGGAGAACATAAACAAAGAGAGGTTTTCTCATTTTAAAGCTTGAAAGCTGCTGTACTATTTATATTCATGTATTTGACCTGGTGAAATGATTCAAATAAACTTATTTGTTGAATTTCTTTTAAAATATTTGGTGCATGTGTAATTATCATTAAAAAAATTCCGTTGGGTCCTGGGTGTTTGATATAGTACCATATTTTGCTTTAACCATCATTTTTCAATACTTTTTTTTGACAAGTTACCATCATTCCAATACTTTCTAGAGCTCTGTGTTATTAGTTATTACCATGTAAAATTTTAATTCATCTAAATTATCTAATTATATCAGGGAGGTTTCTAGCATTTTTTACTCGATGATGGGTGTGCTTTTATTTGTGTGTATTTACTGTTCCTTTTTCAGCTCTAATTGTTCATTCTATAATCAGGTTCCAAATACCAGATGATTGGCCATATCAAGAGGCTCGGCGGCTTTTTAAAGAACCATTAGTCTGCACTGATGAAGAACAACTTGAGATTAAGTGGACTGCTCCAGATGAGGAAGTAATTAATTTTTAGTTGAAAAGTGTTTATATTATACTGTATTTTTTGAATGTTTTGCATGTTAGAGAGATTACATTGTTTTGTCATTTTTACAGGGTTTGGTGACCTTTCTGGTGAATGAAAATGGGTTCAACAGTGACAGAGTGACCAAGGTGTGCCCTTTTAAATCACTATAAAGTTCTTACATTGGCTTGCTATAAGTTTATATTGCTCGTTCTGAATGATGAGGAAAGACCTAAATTATTTCTTGGTTTCTCTATCTATTTAGGCAATAGAGAAAATTAAAGCAGCCAAAAACAAGTCAACACAGGGCCGGTAGGTGATGCTTATAGGAATAAGTTCTTTAACTTTCTGTTTTCTTTGGCTAATGATGCCTAATACTATTGCTATATATTTATTTTGCAGATTAGAATCATTTTTTAAACCAGTTCCTAATACATCTGCACCCATTAAACGGAAGGTATGTTTACGCTATGCATTTTGAGCATCTCTTGGTTTTTCTCCCTGGATATGCCGATATTTATCTGTGGTTGGAAGATAAAATGTTTCTATGTTCTAACTCTGCATACTTTGATGAAATCATTGAACTTGGATCACTCATAGTACATACAAACTTTAGTTATTACCAAGAAAAAGACTTCTGATTAATACCTAAAAAAAACTGCTGATAAGCAATCTTGATGCTGGGAGCACAACCCAGATTATTTCAGATTTTCTTCCAGATTTTATTTGAAATTTTGTACTTGATTTCTTTTTTACTTTTGAATTTGATTTTAATGTTATTGAGGATCTGTGTTTGGTTTGACATAAAATGTTTTCCTAGTGTAAAATAATTTCAGGTGAAAACATTTTCCAGATTAGAAAACATTTTCAGGTGTTTGGTTGCATTCCAAAAAAAGCTCTAGAAAATATTTTCGGTGTTTGGTTGTTTTCCTGAAAATGCTCTAGAAAACACATTTTCTACTAGTTTCTCACATTTTCCCAGCTTCCGAATAGATATTGTAATAGAAAATTCCAATTTATAAACCCAAAGAAACAAAAAACAAAAACAAAACAAAAAAATTGAACATTCATCAAACCAGAGAGAGAGAGAGAGAGAGAGAGAGAGGGAGAGAGGTAGATCAAGAAAAAGAGAGAGAGAGAGGTTCATGGGTGGGTTGATGGTTCGATCTAGAGGCAGCGGCAATGAGATTGAGGTGGCGACGACAAGCTTGAGGCAGAGACGATGAGATCAGTGGTTCAATCTAGGGATGGGCGGTCATGGTGGTTGGCATTAGTGGCTGGGTGGTCCGATCTGCTCATGGGTGGGTTGCTCAACTGGTGAGGATGAGGGCAAAGTTCAGTGTTGGGGGTGGCTGTTAGTTCAAGCTCTCCTCTCTACTACCTCTCCTTGCTTGGGGTGTGTAGAGCATGAGTGTGAGAGTGAAGGCTGAAAATGAAATGCTGTAAAATAAAAGTGTAATTGATTTTACACTCTAGGCAGCTTTATTTTACTGTTGAAGGAAAATTAATTTCAGTTTGACCAGGTTTTTCAGCCCGCCCAAACATCCATAAGGTTGTAAAATGTTTTCAGTAAAAGTTTTTCACCCGAACCAAACACAGGCTTAATGTAATCCCTGAAGCCCATTATAAAGAGGCTCCAGGAATGGTTTGAAGTGATACAATTTGAACAAGAATTTATTTATTAGAGATGTTTTCTTAATCTTTGTGGTGATTCTATGCACCCTTAGGTGGTGAAGCCTAGGGAATTAGGTAGATTCTAGAATCTAGATGGTGAAGCATAAGATTTGTCCTGTTCTTCTTTCTTCCCTGTTGTTTCTATTTTCTACACTTCCCATCCTACATCAATTCTTCTTATCTAGTAAGTTTGCTTTTGCGTTTGTTGGTTCTTATTCCTTTATATTATTAGTTTACCTCTCAATCTGTTTTCTTGGTCTTGCTGATTATTAATTTTCACCAGTGCATTTGGTATAACTTATTTTAGAGAACAAGGAATAAGCTGGGGTTTGACTGAGCTGTACCAAAGGAAAAGTGAAGCTTTAAAAAGATGAACCTAAGAAATTAAGCTGGCTTAATTTATAAGATAAGCTGTAACAAACGGGGTTATAACTTGCATTAGCTGAAAGGTCAGGATGAAATAGCAATATCTTTGTTTTCTCTCTCTCAAATGTTAATAAATTTTCTTAAAAAATAATTAATGTTTCTTTGCGCTGCGAGTATCTGTGTCTTATTTTAAAAACTTTCCTGAAATTTGTCTTCCCCACTACTTACTGATCCGAAGCTTCTGCTTCTTTTCATCAAATTTCTTAACCTTTCTCATCCCATAACTATTTGTGTCAGATCACCTTTTCCTTCAAAACCTAAAAAATTAAAACACAGTGGAAAGCCTTCCAAGTTTGTACAGATCTCTTAGGATGTCTAAACCTGATTGCGTACCTTGATTTCTTGCTACACTGAATGACAGGGAAGTAAATGCGTGCTTAGATCACCCAGACCAGCAACTGGGAATAAGATGCTTTCTTTGCAAGCTTGTGGGTCCAGGCCCAAGGTCCTTGGCAGCCTGAGCTTGCCAATCCAATATCTGGGTTTCAAGCACTCCACGTCATTATCCAGAGGTGTCTGCTTTGGCACATGAAGCTGAAAACCCTGGTGAACCATCAGAGCCAATCTATGCGTGTTTCTATTCCACTTAAATCATTTAACAGCATCCGAGTTTTTCATATAGTGATCTTTGTTGGGAGAAACTTACCCAAAAAATAACTTTTGTTGGAAGAAAAGAACTGTTGCTATTTCTTCTTTACCTTAATACTATAATGATTATCATTTTCCCCTAGGGTATGCAATCTGAAAGGAGGAATAGTATTTGATAACTTAGTTTGTAATTTAGGTCCCAGATCTCTAATGTCTTGGAGCTCAATGCTGAATTACTAATTAGCTTAAATATTTGTCCATAAATTTCTTCCACGTAAGTTTACCTTTGATTTGCCCTAGATAGTTTACTGTAACAGATTCACTTTGCACTGCTTACAATAACATCTAAAAGTTAAGGTGATGTGGGGCTGAAGGTAAAAAGAGTTGATCCAAGAAAACTGGACTATCATTTAAAAAAGAACTTACTCTCCTATTAAGCATTTGAACATTGTGTCTCATGTCAGAGACTTTTTTTTGGGGGGCGGGTGTTGTTATTTTTTCTTGCTCCACTTGGTTCTGTAGGGGTTCAAATTTATAAATAATGTTGGATGTAATTTTTAATGGATTTTTTTCCCAATTATATACTGTGGTTTGCATTTCTTTTAGCTCACAATCCCAGTTTTCCTTTTTTTGGTATTTGTAGTTCATTATTCATTTTGTCAGTATCATTTTCTTTTCAAGTCTTCTTTGGCATTCAACAATCTGCGTACTATTTCCTGCAAGATTTACTTATAAACCCTGCAATCAGTTAACTTGCCTGATTGCATCACTCCATATCATTGATAAGGTAGTTTGCTGATCATTGTGACAGGAAACACCAGAGAATGCTGCTAAAGGTAATGCTAACAAAAAGTCAAAGGCTGGTGGTGGTAGGAAGAGGAAGTAATTTGAATTGGCATTTCAATCTTGAAATAGACTGATGTAGCAAACTGAATTTGGATTAGATTAGAATTTTGAAATCAATGAAGTATCCTTCCGTTCCAATGTATGTTTGTTTATTTATTAATTTCTCCAATATCACAATCTTTACAACTAATGATTGCATCGTAATGCTATGGCTAGAAGTGGTTGATATCTTGTGTGTGATCCCTCATACAATTCATTGGCAACATCTGCTATGACTATATATTTGTGGCAAGTAGATTTTCAACAAAAAGGTGTTCATGCTACCATTTTTGGGTTCTGATAAGCGTAGGGTGGTCTTTCTTTTCTTCTCTCACACCAGAAACAAATTAAAGAAAAATTGTGGAAATCAAGAGGTCGTACCTATTGTGCCAATTGGTTAACAGTGTCCAATGAAACTGTTATTCTCAAATAATATTTGAATTGAAGTCTACTTGATCCGGTGCTTTATATTTGTGCCTATACAAGTTATAAACTGCGTGACAGGTGGGAATTCTTGTGTCTAAAGGAATTTGGTGTACGTTGTTCATTTTCATTAATAAATTAGAGAATTCTTGAAGCATTGCCATTTCATTATGTGCAACATGTTTATCTTTTATGTTTCTCTACCAAAAAGTTTATGCTGTTCCGTATTGGTGTGATATGCAATGGTTTATTTATCAAATTAAGTTTGATCAAAGAAACATGTAATAGAATTCCAGACGCTGAGAAAGAGTTTCCTCTTTGTATTGTAATTAAGAGTTCACTCTCAGAGAAAACAAGACAACATCCAGGAAGATAAGTAAGCACGCAAGGGTTGTAGTTCAATGTTACTGTGTTGGGGGAACTTGGTTTTGAATCCTTCCTACCTCACTCATTAGCGAAAAAGATTTAACTAAAAAAAAAGATAAAAAAGCATTAGCGTTAGTTTTACTCCTGGAATGAATGATATATATATATATACACAGACATAATGTTAATTGCTTAATGGAACCGGGGGGTGTGGTATGTCTCTTCAAAATGCCACCCCCTCCCCACTCTTCCCATTAAGGCACATTCTTTATCAATATATTAATGTCTGTATGAAAAGGAGCTAGATTTTATGAAGGATGATAGCGCCATTGAGGACTGATTGTACTGATTCAGATACGCAGTGCTGCAGGGACGGGCAGAAGACCGAACAGACTTTGAGTTGGAGGGGGGAGAACTGCATGTTGGTGGCTGCATACAGTAACAGAAGATCTTCTGTCATTCTTTTGGATGAAAAATAGCTATCTTACAAATATGCATCTCAATGTGCATGACGAGTCTCCCCCCCTGCACCTTTCTGTACTTGATCGTTTGTTTCAATAAAATTCCATTATTCCTAAGAAAAAAGAAAATCGAAATTGAAAGATCATGACTTGATGATGAAGGCAAGGGTCATAAATTCAACATTTACCATCATACCAGCCTTTGAAAAAATAAAACAAAACAAAATAAAATAAGATGATATCATATAGTAACCTTGTGATGAGCTTCTTAATTGATTTATGGTACACAAATGTGCCCTTGAAGACAAATAGAGAGGCATGATATACCACATATGATTACAATCAAAATTGTATTGTTATCTATACTGGGGGGTGGGGGAAGGAATCACCAATTTTCTTCCTGTACAACTATGAATGGCTGCTGCTGTCAACTAAAATGCCTAAACGCATAACAAAATAATGAACTGAGGTCCTCAAAATTAATGCAAAATACTCCCCCAAACCACTAACATTGGCGATGTCAATGCCATTCAGAATTTCTGATACTAGATTTTAACCCCCCATAAAATCTACATATTGGCAATCAGCAATGTGGCTACACAATGATCCTTCACAGGCCACTTCTGTACTTTCTTTGCTTGGCATCATCAATGTGGAACATAAGCTGCAAAATAAGGGAGGTGCAGACCAATAATTAAAAATAAGCATGTGCTCAAGATGCAGAAAATTTCTCAGAAGAGACCAAAACTTTGAAATAAAAAAGGGGGGGGGGGGGGGGGTGGAATTCATCATTACCTTAGTCCCTACATAAAATGTCACAAACATACCACCTAGAACAGGCAGTCCTGTATAAAAGAATTTTGCATTAGTTCCACATCTTCCTTTGTCAAAGCAAACAAGGAAACCTAGGTGAAACTGTAAAACGATATGAGATTTAGGCATACCTTCTTTTTGAAGGAATTGAGATACCAACCAATTAATGCCTGATGGTCCAATAACATAACCAACAAGGTTTGCAACCTACAAAGAACAGCTTAAATGGTAATGTATGCAGATTGATACATGTTCATAGGGAATAACATTTGAATAAGACATCTGTAGCATTTTTACAGTATTTTCATAACACCATGTAACCCACTTCTTTTCATTATTTTTAGTTTGGTGGCTACATTTTTTTTTTTTTTGGATAGGTAGGAAATCTTTATTAAATGTTAGGACTGCTTCAATCAAAGAAGATGAAGTAGCCTAAAAAAAAATGTACAAACAACAAACACAAAAAAAGAAATTACATACAAGAGAATAGAGAGATTATGAACAAAGAGAGGGAATCACTAGAAGTGAGTCCCCCAAGCATGGGTGCTTGCAACAAACTAGTTGATATGATGTTTATGTACTTTTTGCAATAAATGTTTATGTACACTACATGTGCATGCAATGCAACTCATTTTAACCAAGTACTTTGTCCTCTTCTACGTAAGTATCTAAGAAAGGGTATGTAGAACATAATGATTTTTATTTGCTACTTTCCTCACTTGTACTTCACTGAGGCCAATTCCAACCCATGCACTAGCATATTCGTGCATGCTGTGAAACTCATTTTAACCAATTACCTTGTCTTCCTCTACTGAAGAACCCAAGAAAGATTATGTAGAACAATTCAACTTAAAGCTAAGAGGGTTTAGCCTTCTTAAGAGTGAAAAAGCAGCGTTTCTCTGCTAACAAAAGACACAGACAGGTGTCTTCTCATTTTAAAGTCCAATTCAGAGAATACACATGCTTTTAACTACTCATTTAGAATTTTTTTCTAATTCGCGTTAATAAATAATGTCAGACTAAATTCAAGGCAACTCTCAGAATGAGGACTCAGAATTGGTAAATACATTTGGTTTTCAAGGTAGTAACAGAGTAGCTTTTAACTACTCTGTTACTACCTAGAAATCCATATGTATCTACCAATTTACACATGCATCACATGTTAATTAATTAATCGCAAGTTATTGAGGAAAAAATTTAACAAAAATGACACTGATTTGTGAAATTGCTTAAAATTAGGGTAGGGACACACCATGAGACAAGTGATTGTGACAGCACCAGCAACAGCACTAAGTTCACGAAAGACAAACTGCCCCAAAGCACTCTCAACCTGAAAATAAAACATAGTTGGAAATTATACGTCAAGAATCTTGTCAGACATATAATTTTATGAAAAGCAAGATAATGTTGCTGCACTGTATTTATACCTTCAATGACAAATGCAAAAAACAATAAATAACAATCTAATAGTGCATTTTCTCACTACTTTGGTGCAGCAATAGAATTTCTATTCATCCATTCCTAATAACTTTACATCTTAAGCTAAAGTGTGACTGTATTTTGCTTTTGCAAAGGTTGCATCTTTAATGCCTAGAGGAGCCTGTTCAATTCCACATGACAGAGTCATTGCCATGTCTTATGAATAACTGTGTAATCTGTATCATAAAAGTACACTGAAACACTCTTTTCAGGTCAGTGCTGTTTATGCTGAAGAAGGTGATGATAATTGGTAAGGCCATGTGGCTTCTAAAGCAGCTCCTTTTGTCTAATGTAGAATATCTGGATAGAGACAAATCAGAGGCATTCAAAGGGGTGAAGTCCATCACCCAGCTCAAGATGGGTATTATTGAGCTTGGGTTTGAATCTTTCCTTCTCACCTGCTCATGGGATGTTCACCTCTTCATCTCTTCTTCCTCAATTGGGCTGTCTTCCCCATATGGAATTTATTGATTGTTTGCCACTTCTGAGATAAATTTTGTTCTTTTTTTCTATATTTTTATTTTATTTAATTTTCCTGTTTTGGTGTCTTTACTTGTATAGTTCCCATGTACTTGGGTGCTGCCACTTCCTTTTAGCTGTCTCTTATATAATTCCTTTTACTTAGCCAAAAGGAAAAAAAAAAAAGCCACTCAACCAAGGTGTATCATGAAAATGTATTGGTAGTCATTCTTTGATACCTTATATTTTTGGCTCAAATAAGTCTTATTACAAATCATAATGCCTTTCTGATTGTTTGGTAGCAGATGATTCTTGATAGGCAAAAGCAAAACCACTAGCCAAATGCAGCTCAATCACAATTAAGTAACTCACAGTAAACAGAACTAGGAATGATAGAGACACATCACCTGCAACGCACTTGCTGTTGATTTCAGTATCATTTCCGGAATAAAGAACAAACATGTTAACCACGCCCAAGAAAGAAGTTTCCTAATGTCAAAGACAATAAGAACTCAGAAAAGGTGTAGCTTTGAACAATCTTCTGCTACTGTTTTACAGAAAAGAAAGAAATGATTAAGAAGAAAAACTTGGAGGCAAGAATTACCATTCTAAATCATGCCATATCGCAACAAATGTAAATATAACCCATACATTCAGTAGCTTCTTCTGAGATCCCCCTAGAGGAATGTACATATACCTAAAATTGCAATCATTTATAAAACACACATGCCATAGTCAAAGATGGGATTGCGTGAGAAAAACAAATATAAAGGATTTGAAATGATTTACCTCACAAGCCATTTGTTGTAGGAAGCATGCCAGTTTTTCCAAAATCCTTCCAAGTTATGGCTATTATTAATACACCTTGGCATATTCTCTGGGGCCTCAATGCCACATATCTACAAGCTCATAATTACAAAGAAATGAACTCCTTCCTTTATTTATTTAGACACCAATGCTTAAAGGTTAAAGGTTAGAGCTTTCTTCAACTGAACTTCAGATGGAGCTAATTAGGGCTAGACTATCCCGTGCAGATGTAAAAGAAAGCTGAAGTTCAGGATAAAATAAAGCCAAAAATTATAATTGCTAGTAACATACCAGTGACCAAAACCGAAAATAGCGCCAGATAAGAAAAAACTTCAGCCACATGAAGTTTAAGACCTGACCAGAATAAGAATAAATATTTAAAAAGTATTACGATTATTTTGACCACTAAAATTGAGGAAACTTAAGTCAAAATAAATAGAACCTACAACTCAAAAGGAAATTTCAACAAAGAGAATTAATATCATTTCCTTGTTTCTCAAATTAGACACTTAATCTTAGCAAAATACTAACAAAGGTATCATTTATCATTTCCAAAATTATAGAGCTTAGGTTCCCAAGAAAATATGCACGCACATACACACACACACACACACACACACACACATAGGGCTCTACTATGTCTTCTTATTCACGGATGAATTGTTTTCCTCATATAAAGTTCAGTGTTCTACCAATGACTTCTACTGTATATCCTAGAATCTAATCACAAGCAGGTAACATAATAAGATTCACCTCTTACCCCATATCCGATGATGAACACGTCCATAGGAGATAACTGTTTCCACAAGCCACTAGCCAGTGCAGAAAGAAATGTTATTACTAGACAATAAGATTGGACAGAAAAATCTAAAAAATAGGTGGACCCCTGAGTTTCTAAGAGACTCACCTGATTGCAAAGGCATTGTACTGAAAGATATGTGTCATTAGCTCTATTAGGAGAAGACTGAATACCCAACGCAAACCATACCAAGTCACATCTCTGACTGAATAATTATTCTGAGGTACATCTAGCTGCAAGAAATTTGCATTAGAGTAGTAGATTACTCAATGAGTTTTCTAAGAACATTATAGAAAGGACTACTATCTTCAACAGTTTAAATAAAAGATATCTAGTTGAGTTGATAATCCACTAGTACAAATGGTTTTTGCTATAGCTTGGAAAATTAGAAACAGGAGCTAGCACCAAGGAGGGCTTCAAGAAAGTTGGGTTAGCTTAAGAGTTCACAAGAAGGATCTGACTACATTTAAAACTTAGCTATTGCTGCTAAATCCAGTAAAAGTTCAAATTTTTTTAAATAAGTAAAAGTTCAACCATAGAGGATATCACTAAGACTACTTTTATGGAAATGGGACATTACTATGGAAGCAAAAAGAAAAAGTATAATTGACATACAAGTCACATACCTGTGAAGCAAATGCATTGAAGCTTATAATTGGCCCAGCAAGGTAGAGGGGAGCATATACCAAGTAACAAATGTATATACTTAAGGAATACTTGTCATCTGGGACACTTCTCTCCTGGAAAAGCACAACAAAAGTCATGAAAAAGAAAATATTTTCAGGTAATTAACAAAACCAATTTTAAAAAAGATAAAATAAATATTTTGTTCAGATGAAGCAAATAATTGGATAACAGCAACTATAAAAATGATGGTCTCATGCTTAATTGCAGCTAATAAGTTAACCTGTAAAAGTTGGTAGCAAGTTTTTCCTGACTTACAAATATGGCAACGCTGAACATGCTTCTGCAAATACCAGAATGTGAATATCAGCAAAGCCGGTTTAATTCTTAAGTAGGAATGTTTTAAATCCATGATAATCATTTGAATAAATAGAAAAATCTTAAGCAAGCATGTGTTTTAGTGAACCCAGGAACCATTTATATTTCAGGGTACAAATAATCAAATAAACCATATTACAAAGAATTAAATCTGACGGATATATGAGAAAATAAAATGTCAGGAACATGACAGTGTACTAGATATAATCACATAAATACTGTAAGCTGGTAGTTGGCAAGCACGTGAAAGCTCCACCTGAACATAAAATTCCATGATTGACACAGAGTAGTGACAAAATATGAACTCTCTAAAGAAAATGAAAAAGTTGATGAGTGCTGATACTAAACCACACAGAGAGATGCATATATTTATAGGTACCAAAAAGCAAGATACATTAACACATATAGATACTCCGGTTTAGGGTGTTTTGGTCATTATTGCGGAACAGTTTTTAGGGAATGAAACTGTCATTGCCACAAACTTAGCAGATTGTGTTGATCTCCTAGTAAACAAGGTAAGAATCCTTTAAAAAGAACTACATGCCTATTAAGCATAGAGCGAGCAATCCAATAAAATAAGAAGAAGGAAAGAAGAAAGGTGGAAAATGGAAGTCAGAGAGAAACAAATACCTCTTGATCAAAACGAGAATCTTGATCTGCCCAATGGTAATCATATCCAAAGCTTATCATGCGCAAAACGACTGTCAAAAAAATAAAACAAAGCCATATAAAGAAACAATAGAATAGTTGCTGATGTCTCAATATCTACAAGTAGAACCTATTATTTTGCATTATGCTTCATCGTAAATGAAAACCTTTCTTCTATTGATAACTCAAAGCAAAAACAACTAATGTGGTTTACTTATTAATTGAATCAAGAATCAGAATAAAAGCATAATTTTATAGATAATATCCCAGCAAATGAAGATGTAAGGAAATACCAAAGTTAAAGCAAATATGCCATCTAAAGGTGCCTCGGAAGTTGTCCAAGTAAGCCCATTGTTGCCTAGGCACAATATACAAATGGAACTGTGTTGAGTAGATATCACATAATATCTTGCACTTAAGATAAACTCAAAAGTACATGAGTATTTAATAACCAAGCTAATAGAACTTACCCTATTATGGAGAATGAATATCCTTCATAAACGCGATTGCATATAAGAAAAAAGATATTAAAACTCCAGAGTACAAGTAAGAAGTACTTCTTTCGTGCAAATATCTGCAGAAATATAAGTCTAGTAAAATACAAGCAGAATTAGAAACATCAGTCGACAACAATTACAATGAAAGCTACAGTAATAACCAATTGAAAGGAAGAGATCACTAATGTAATATAACACAGCATGCGAGTTAAAAAAAAGGAGGGAACAAAAAAAGACACATTTGTCACTCTTATGTAATGAGGAACTTAACTAAGTCCTAAAATTCTGCAAAATCAAATTTAGAGTTAGTTTTTACAACTATGACACCTATTCAAGTTGAGAAGTATTACGCCAGCAACATTTTCAGAACAATTAAAGTCACATAATTGGTGAAATTTAAAATGTTAGAATGAGAAAGCAAGTCAATGAACATGAAGTTTGAAAGTAAAAAAGAGCAAAAAATAAGATGTTATAGCCTAACAGAGTAAAACAGGAAAACGCACCTTAACAAGAAGATAATTAAGCAAAGCGATTGCTAAGATGAACACAATGCTGCCAAAAAACAGAAAGAAAGAAAGAAAGTTAAAAACAGAGAGAGAGAGAGAGAGTTGAAGAAAAGGGAGGCAGGCATACCAAGCTCCGTGCAAATAAGTAAGGTAAATGAAAGAAATGAAAAGCCAAAGGAAAGACATTCCTCTGGCTTTGAATCGAAAACAGGCTCTGAATGCATTGGCGGCCAAACCGAAAATCGCAAAAACGATTGTAAGAATCGGTAAATTCGCTCGAAAGTTCCTCCATTGCGCATCTGACAAATCCTACATTTATATGTACATAAAAATTAGGGAATTTAAAATTTATTAAAAAAAAAAAAGAAAGAGAGAGAGTGTGTGTACATTGGAACGATGAGTGAATTTGGAGAGCCAGGGTGAGGCGGAGCGTAAGCCGTAGAGTTGGGAGTGATAATCTGTAATTTAATTTAAAGAATGAGGAAAGAAATTGAGAAATTAGGAAGGAGAGGTTGAGAATAGGTAGCGTACCAGTGGAGAGACGAAGGGATCGATGGACGACGAAGGAGTAGAAGGCGATGGCGTACAGTATCAGAATCCATACCTCTCTTCTTCTCCACCTGCTGCTACTTTCCATTTTCTTCTGATTATAGCTGTGAGTGTAAAAACACAAGAAGCTTTCTTTCTTCTTCTTCTTCTTCATTCACTTTGACTTTGGCTGCAAATAAACGACATGACGTTTTTGTTTTGTTACCCCAGTAATACCGCATGTATGTCGTTTCCTCTTTTCTTTTTTATTTTCGGTATTGTATAATTTGGATATGCCCCTGCCTGCTGTGTATACAAAACTTACTTTTAAATTATTTTTATTATATAGGGTAATATACTATTTTGACCCCTAAATTTTGTCAAAGTTTTGTTTTTATCCCTAAACTCTATAAAGAATTTTTTTAATAGTTTAGAGACATAAATAGAAATGAAAAAAATAACTTTTTTCAATAGTTTAGGAATAAAAAATAAACTTTTAGTAAAGTTTAAGAACATAAATAAAATATTTTCAATAATTTAAAGACAAAAGATAAACTTTTTTTTAATAGTTTAAGGGCGGAAAATGAACTTCTTAAAGTTTATAAGGATGAAAACCAAACTTTTAGTAAAGTTTAGGGATCAAAATAGTATTTTATCCTATTATATATATTAAAGAAAATAATTATGTTTGCAAAGTGAATTTATAAAAATACATTATATTTTTTTTTAAAGAGAAACAAAATAGAGTATATTATGAATGTGCTTTACAAATATCTTATTCACTTAAAGTAAATAAAATAATATATATGAGTCTCTGTATAAGAAGATAAATCTATGAGAGAGAGAGAGAGAGAGACTTACTTTGAATATGAAGAAATGAAGGAGAGCAAAGATATGCTTAACAAAAAGAGAGCTCAATTGGTTTTCTTATTCATTATATGCTGAAGATATGCCAAAATTCTTTTTTCTCTCTCCCATGCGCCACATCATTTTTCTCTCTCCTCTCTTACTTTTTCTCAAAATTTCAGCATTGGTGTTGCCAAATTTAACTTCTCTTCTCATTTTTCCTAAAAAGTTTGAACAGTACCCATATCACAAATAAACTTCATTTTTTTACAATATTCAGCCTTTCTATTTCCTGCTCTCCCCTATGATTGCTGCATTCAGGTGAATTCGCTGAAAGATCAAATTTATTAATATATGTGACACTATCTTTGAATTGTTCCAATTTTTTTGTTTTTTCTCAAATGAAAGTGATAGTCGTGACAAATTTTTAAGGATCTATGACACGCGTTTACCACAGCTTCACGGAGCAGAACATGTGTTCCGTTCCTGTCAATGTATCTTGTGTTGTTAGTTAAGCCTATGCTATCAATTTTAATTGGTCATCCAAGTTAAAGGAGTATACTTAATATATATATATATATATATATATATATATATATGTTGGACTTTCTAATTTATAAACATATTTTGGCTTAAGAGTCTTGTTGGATAGTCACATAAGTAATTTTATACAGACAAAACTTGCTATACAATTAATCATGTACTTCATGGACTGTTAATTAAACATGGAACTCACAATGAATTTGCAGATGGGCATCGTATTATATAGAGAGTTGACTTTGCCTCTGCTACTGTAAAATTAGAAAGGCTAAATATAATTGAGAGAATTTCATTGATTGAGAGTCAATTACAAGAAAATGAATTGAATGAATAAATACAAACAAGATGCTCTGTTTATATACACATAAAAGTATAACCAACTCTATAATTGGCGCCAAAATCAGTTATTTGAATATTTTGGAAATTGTACACGTGGCAAGCTTGAGTAACTAACTCCTGGATTTGTGGAACTAACTCCCTCAGCGATCTTGGATGAAGAACTCATGATGTGCCATGGCCTCAAGTAATTCCAAGACTGCTGAGTTAATCAAGTCCCCTGATGCAAGCCTTGTGGTCTGAGTAGTGCACACCTCATCAGCAAATGCTTCATTACTTGTTGCTTTCATGGCCTGGCCAATGCACCTAGTATCAGCAACTGCTACATTGCTTGCTGCTCTTGTGGCTTGGCTAGTGCATCCCTCATTGGCAACTATTGCACCACTAACTACTTGTCTGGCTTGAGGCATGCAACACTGCTTCGCACTTTTAACACTCCCCCTCAAGAGTATAGCTCTTGTCTTTTGGTCTTCTAAACCTGTATGAGGATACTCCACTTTAGAAGCAAAAATATTGATAACACCTAGCCTTTTGATCAACCTTAAAAAGCTTTCCACTCCTAAGGCCTTGGTAAACACATCTGCCAATTGATTCTTAGTTGAAACATAGAAGGTTTTAAGTGCACCATCATGGATCTTATTTCTCACAATATGGCAGTCAGCTTCTATGTGTTTTGATCTCTCATGAAACACTGGATTTGTTGCTATATAAAGTGCTGCCTGGTTATCATAGTAAATCAACACAAGCTTATCATGTTTGACATGTAAATCTTGTAGCAAATGCAAAATCCAAGTTAATTCACAAGTGGTTGTAGCCATGGTCCTATACTTAGCTTTTGCACTGGGCCTAGACACTATGCTTTGTTTCTTAGACCTCCAAGACATTAAGGCATCACCAAGAAACACACAATAGCCTGTTAAAGGCTTTCTTGTGTCAGGGCACCCTACCCAATTTGCATCACAATATATGCCTTTAGGTGCAGATCAGATTCAGTGGGGAAGAAAACACTTTGACCAAGTGTTCCTTCTATGTATTGAAGTATTCTAGCGGCTGTTTTCATATGTGGTGCTCTAGGTTGTGCCAAGAATTGGTTGAGCCTATGCACTGCATATGTGATGTTTGGCTTGCTCAAGGTCAAATACATAAGCTTCCTAATAAGCCTTTTGTATTGTCTTGGATTGGAAAGTAAATCCCCACCTCCTTTAGATAACTTCAACTGCTATTCCATTGAGGTTTGAACTGGTTTACACCCTTTCATACTAGTTTCTTCAAGGACTTCTAAAGCATACTTCCTCTGGGTTAGGATGATCCCATTCTTATTTCTTGCAATTTCTAAACCCAAGAAATACTTGAGTGATCCCAAATCCTTAATCCCAAACTTCTAATCTAATACTGACTTGAGAGAGACAACACAAGCATGATCATTGCCAATGATTATCATGTCATCAACATAGACAAGTAGAGCGGTGAACAAAGACCCTTTGCTATGCACAAATAAGGAATGATCAGCCTGAGATTAAACAAAACCAAGCTCCTTTATTGTTGCTGACAGCTTTGTGTACCACTGCCTAGAAGCCTGTCTCAAGCCTTAGAGAGACTTAACCAATTTACACACCCTAGGAGCAGTTGAAGAAGTAGAAGAAGAGGCTGAAACACACTTCCCCTTACTGTGAAAACTAGGCGGCAATGTCATATAGACCTCTTCATATAAATCTCCATGGAGAAAAGCATTATTGATGTACAATTGGTGTAAAGTCCATTGTTTGGTAGCAGTAAGAGCAAGCATGACTCATTGAAACTATTTTAGCAACAGGAGAGAAGGTTTTAAGGAAATCAAGGCCTTCCCTTTGAGTATAACTCTTAGCAACTAGCCTAACTTTAAACCTCTTAACACTGCCATCGGGATTAAGTTTTACCTTATAAACTCATTTGCAACCAATGGGAGACTTACTAGGAGGCAAGGTAGTCACATCCTAAGTGTGATTCTGCTCAAGGGCTTGGATTTCCTTGTCCATGGCAACCCTCCAAAGTGGATCTTGAATAGCTTGGGAAAAACTGGCAGGTTCTTTGGGACTTTAACTAACTACTAGCAAATAAGAATGAAAGCAAGGCTCTAAATGGGAATAGGTAAGACATTGATCAAGATCATAAGGGGCACCAGCTACAATAGTAGTACAAGCATAGTCCTGCAAATAAGCAGGAGGTCTGATATCCCTAGTGGACTTTCTTAGAGGCACTAGAGGCATTGAAGCAATTGGTGGAGATGAAATAGGCACTTGGTGGAGAAGAAATAGGCACTTGATCGAAATTAGACACCTGGATAGAACTAGAAGAAGAAGTAGCATGAGAAGGTAAAACAATAAGAACAAGTTGAACAAAAGAAGAAGGAACATCATCAAAAACCAAGGAAGTAGAATCAGAAATGCTAATAGAAGTAACAAAATCATCAATACTAGTTGAGTAGGAAGCTTCAACAGCAGAAGGAATAAAGGGATTTGCAATATGAGGTGAAATAGAAGCAAAAGGGAGAGAATTTTCATGAAAAACCACATCCCTAGAGATGATCACCCTATTAGTAGACAAATCAAGAACCTTATAACCATTAACCCCAAAATGGTACCCCAAGAAAACACACTTAACAGCTTTAGGTGCAAATTTAGACCTGTGATTAGAAAGAGTGGAGGCAAAGCATAAGCAACCAAACACTTTTAAATGTGCATAGCTAGGTAGATGACCAAACAACGCTTCAAAAGGAATTTGATTTGATAAAGCAGATGAGGGGATCTGTTGATTAAATAAACAACAACAAGGATAACATGACCCCACAAATGCAAAGGTAAATGGGATTGAAACATGAGAGCTCTTGCCACATTCAAGATGTGTTGGTGCTTCCTCTCAACAACAACATTCTGTTGAGGGGTTTCCACACAGCTTAAATGATACAAGATGCCCTTCTTAGCAAATAAATCTTTCACGAAGAATTCAATCCCAATTTTCTTAGAAAATTGGGTTTCCACCATAGTGCAAAATTGTTTTAAAACATATTGTGTTTGAGACTTATGCTTTAACAGATAAACCCAAGTGCACCTAGAGTAGTCATCAACAATGGTTAAGAAATACTTGCAATGATCAATGGTAGATACTAAGAAAAGTCCCCACAAATCACAATAAATCAACTCAAAGCAAGATTTAGACAAATGAGAACTTTTATTAAAAGGTAAACGCTTTTGTTTAGCAAGTGGACAAATGTCACAATTAAAGTTCTCAACAGAAGTGAAACTAAGTACATCATTTGGTTTTATTGAAGCCAATTTGGCATTGGATAAGTGACCCAATCTGGAGTGCCAGATTTGAACTTGTGAACTATGTACAGCAGCTGCAATGATAGGTGTAGAAATGTTGCTCTTGTCCAAAAAGTAGAGTCCATTGCTTTCTCTACCCAGACCAAGAGTGCTCCAATGAGTAAGGTCCTGGATAAAGCATGAGTTTCCAAAGAAAAAAAAGGCAACAAGTAGTGGACTTGACTAGTTGACTGAAGAAATAAGATTGAAACTAAATGATGGAACACAAAGAACATTATGAAAGATGAGATGTTTTGAGATTTTCACAATGCCAACATGAGTGACAAAAGCTACTCTCCATTAGGCAAATTGACATAAGTGTTTAAAGTAGCAATGATAGTAGTGAAACATGCAATGGAATGCACCATATGATCAGTAGCCCCTATATCTATGACCTAATCAGTGGCATGAAAGACTTCTTTATTAACTACTTTGTCAGAAAAAATGGAATGCTTCAAGGAAGGAGTGAAATGAAGCAATGAATTGATAGCTGACATGGTGTCAACAAAAGTGGAATTAACACTGTTTGAAGGTGTAATAGATGTGGAAGTCACACCAACTGCAGCAGGTACACTAGGAGTTCCAGAAAGCATGCTAGAGATAGCAGCACTTGTACTAAAATGTGCAGCATGGTGAGTAGTACCTTGATCAGTTCCAGAATTAAAAAGAGCAAGCAATTGCTTACACTGTGCCTTAGAAATAGGACACTGAGTAGATGTATTAGAAGGAACCTCAATAGCTTGACCTTGAGGATATGAAAATTGGTTAGCATTGGAATTAGGCTTGCCTTTGTGCTTGTACCATGGTGGATGATTGTGAAGCTTGTAACACTTGTCCACAGTGGTTGTGGTTGGTTTTGTATTTATTTATTTATTTTAATTTATTGTAGGATTTTTTTTACACCATTTCAATGTATTATATATATATATATATATATATATATATATATATTATTTTAATGTGTTGTATGGAAGAATAGAATATTTGATGTAGGTGAATTGTAAAATGACGTGTTAAAATAGATAAATTGACTTTTTGATGTGTCAAAATGATTTTTTTAGCACAGTTTATGGTAATGCTCTAAGGGTTGTTGTTATCTTGTGTTGGCAACCATGGTTCCATACCCTTGATTAAATCTATTTAAGTTATAAGTTCAGCGTCTAAGAGTATGCTTGAAGATGTACTTTAAAATACAAGAAATTAACTCAAGGAAAAAGAAGAAGAAGAAGAAGAGTTTTTCTGCCTTGATTGCAGCTCCATTGAAAAACTACTTAATGTTTATAATAGATTTGACATTGAAAACATTTATATTTGATAAATAATTTTTATCAAGTTGACAAGCAATGACATTATTATTTTCATCTAAATATAGAAAATATGATATAACTATAGCCAGGGATGGAGCCAGGAATTTTGGTTTGAGGGGACCAATGGCGAACTATCTCGTAGTGAGTAACAATTCAAAAAAAAAAAAAAAAAAAAAACTCAAAATGCTACATATATGGTTTTGTGCATTGGTTTAATCAATGTAATTTTTATTAGCACTTAACAATAGTTAACAAATCTAAATGACCAATCAAGAATCTTAAGTTCATTTTCCCTTCTAAGTTTTTCTTAGTCCTTTTAACAACCATAAGTTCAAACCATTCAAGAAATTAAAAATATAAATATAATATCTACATCTACAAGAAGATATAATATTTTTAGAAATTAAAAATAAAAATAATCATTATAAGCCAATATAAAATTATATATAAAAATACAAGATGCCTTTCACAATTGGTTGTTTGAGTAGAACAAAAGCCAAAACTGAAATTTTGAATAAAGCTTATCAATTGGTTTGATAAAAAAGGGAGAAGAATACTCTATTACCTCTCAAGATTTTAAAGTGATTTTTGTTAGTTTCAGCACATTTTTTTAGACAAAATTATAAATTTTATGCAAAGAAAAGAAAGAATACAAAGCCAAAAGAATGGCCACAACAAATTAGAGTAGAAAAAACAGAGTAAGAAAAACAACAACAGATATATTCAATAACAAAGAGCAACAACAGATATATTCAATAACAAAGAGCAATATTTACTATGCGGACAACAATATCAGCTTACAACAGAGAGCAATAGAACAACAATAAAGAGCAATATTAGCTTGCACAAAATTAGAAAAATATATTGAAGAATGGGAATTGAAAAAGTAAAACTAATCAAGCCAATAGTCTGACATATAAAAGAGTTTCAAAAATAATAATAAGTGGTTGAAAATATTAAAAGGTGAAAAGTAAGTTTGGAAGGAACACTAAATGTGGACAAATGGGGGGGCCAAATGATTTTTCTTGTGGGGGCAGTTTTTTTAAAAATGGTTCAAGTATGCAATTCCTCCGTCTCATATCTTATTTTATCAAGTCTATGGATCTGATCATGTTGGACAATGTAATTGGAAAAGCTTTTCTTTATTTATTTTTATTTTTTTGGATGTTTATGAGGAAATTTAAATTTATTATAGTTTTATGCAAGCTTGTCTTTGAATCGGTAAATTAATACTTTTAAAGATGTGCAATACTAGTATGCATGGCCACCATAGCAACTTAATTAAAACAAAAATGATAAATGAGCATATATGGTTGGATGGTAATTGGGATTTAAATCAAACAAATTTTAATTAATTAAGGACGGTCAAATTTGGAAAAGTAAAGAAGTAAATAGAGATGACCACCTTCTCAAATAATAATAATAATAATAATAATAACAATAATAATAATAATTAGAGATGACCAAAATCACACATCTAAATTCTTAAGGGCTGTAAATGCGAGGACAAACCAGAAGCCTCCTTCAAATAATGGAGCAAAGTCAGGAACTTCAGGAGTTGATCAACTAACTAGGATAGTATCATGAGGAAGCTTTGATATGGTCCAACAGTACTAGGATAGTATCAACTAGGATAGTATCATGAGGAAGCTTTTCAACTAAATTACAACGACCACGCACTTCTGGCTCTCAACCAATAATTAAAGGAAGATCGACTTCAGTTCAAACCTGACTTGTTCTCATACCATGTAATATGTAAAGTCTTGTCTTCCAGTGGCAATTGAATCCACTATTGGGTGCTCTTATATATGAATTAACCTAGCTCCGTCGTATCATTGATTAATGTTATACTTATAACCATTTTAAATACTTTGGTGTTTATGAAATCCTTTCTAGTGTATCTCATTCATTTTTTATTTAGGGAAAATTTATTATTTCCGTACCTAATTTAGTTGGTTTTAATCACAATAAATTCAACTCATAAACTTTCAATTGTTACATTTGAACCCTTTAAAGTTTAGACTAAAATGAAATTGTGAAGTTCCATCAAAAAACAAACCAACCATTTTATTTTAATCAAATTTTAGGAGTTCAAGATGTAACAATTAGAAAGTTCACATAACTAAACTGTGATACAAATATATAAGTTATAACTTAGAGCTTATACACAAAATACAAAATCTACTCACTTAGATGAAACTATAACGGCTTCATTTTATGGTCCAAATTTAGAGAGAGAGAGAGAGGAAAAAGTGGAGTCTGGATGTTGAACATCTTAATTCCCTTTAGGAGAAAAGAAAATTTATAAAATTTGGATTTGAATTTCAACGTTTTGATTTACTTTTACAAAAGAAAATTAAAATTGAGATCCAGATTATCAAAATCCCATTACAATCCCAAATGTATAATTAATTTGGCCAATAGTATTTGCCTATTGCCTCAAATTATGGATAAGATCAAATCACAAGGGTCCGTTACCTTTCCCTTCCATTTTCAAAGAGACCACTGTAATACTTGAACAACATAATATCATTGAAAATTAGCACTAAATGTACACTACCTTAGCTATTTAAGTAGAGAATGCCTTCAACCACATGTACTAAATTAGGCTGATAGGTTGAGATTAGTGGCAGCTCTAGGAATTTTATTCAGAAGGCTTATTAAGAAATATAAGTTAAAACAAAATTTAATTAAAATAAAACTTGACTATATCAAGCTACCAACAAAAAAAACAAGCAAATGCATAAAGTTTTACAATTTCTTTTGACGAGTTTTCATATTTTGAATCATTACAAAGCGGTATTTTCTAAAAATTAAATTATATAAAGTTATATCATTTTTATACTATACATGCACATAGGGGCGGAGCTGCACTTCATGGCCCCCCCAAATTTTTTTAAAAACTTCATAATGTATATGTGTTTTGCAATTTTTTTAAAATATTAGACCTTAAACTTAATAGATAACCCCTCCAAAAAATAAAAGTTGGCCCCTACAAAAAGTAATTGAACAACTAATTGTGGGTTCCAAAAATTATTGGTTAATAACAACAAATTATCCATCTTGTAAGCAAAAAAAAGTACTTCTTTTTAGTTTTTTCTTCTCTTAATTGGTAAGTTTTAGTTGTTGAGTTCAAATAGTAAGTTTTTTATAAAAGAAACTTCTACTTAGAGTTATTTTGTTTTATTTGGATTAAGTCTTTCAATGTTGTTGTTAAGTTTCGGGTTGTTTTTCAATACTTGATTTAGTCATAAAATGTTGAATGAAAAAAACTACACCGGAAATATGTAATGTTTGGTAACAATACTTAAAAAGCAGTTTTCTTGGACATACACATACATGCGCGTATGTGTGTGTATGTGTGTGAACATATCAATATGTAATTGTGTAAATGAATGTATATATAAATCTGTAATTCGGCCCCCCCAAACCAAAATTTATGGCTCCGCCCCTGCATGCACACATTCGCACACATCACAATTCACAACAAAAAAAAATTATTAAAAAAAAATGTTCATAATCAATATTAAACACACTCACACATATAATAAAAATTTATAATAAAATAGACACTCGCAACTCACAATACTCTTAAAGAGTCACGCAGCTACAAAAGTTGCCAACACTGCAACACAAAACAACACCATAACACTCCATTACACTAGTAAATCCGCAACTCGATTATTACTCGTTAGAGGACATTGTAAGAATGTCTGATACAACACTAAATTAAACAGCCGAAAGGATAATCCACTTTCCTATATAAAATTTGAGGTGGGCTTGGATTATTACCTAGATATAACCCTTTAATTAGCTAGCTAGATCCCTATACTTTCTTGACCAAACTCAGCTTCAGTCTTCATATCCATGTCTTCATATTCATCTTCATCAGCAGACTGTTCATCAGCATTCGGGTCATCAGCACACGAGTCATGGTCATGATCAGCAGCGGTTGGCTAGTCATGATCAACAGACAGGCCATGATTAGCAGCGGTTGGATGGTCATGATCAGCAGAATTAGGGCCATCTTGACCAGCAGCAGTTGGCCAGTCATGATTAGCAGACGAGTCCTGATCAGCAGTATTAGGATCACGGTGAGCAGCAGACGGGTCAACTTGCCCAAGCGGATTAGCATCAAGCGGATTAGCAACTTGCACACTGGCAGTGTCTTGAACATCTGATCCATCAGTTGAGTGCAGGACCGGCTCAAGTTATTGTGGAACCTAAAACGACTACTTTAAGTGAGATATATTCTTATACTTTGAATATTAATAAAATATTTATTTAACTTTTGGTTTTTTTTTTCACTTAAAATCTATTTTTTTTAGAAAAAAAATTACAAATTAAAATGAACTCATTGCATTACTCAATGACTATACAACTAAAATAAGCACTTTTTATTGAATAATGTAACCAAATACTAAAAAATTATGATTGAAAATTTTAATAAAGTTATATAATTGATATCTCTAAATAAAATTTGAGTATAAATTTATTTACTAGTGTAAGATTAATGAGTTCTTTTAACATTTATGTGTGAGAGATTAAATAATTGACCCATCCAATGAAAACATTTTTCTTTCACTGGTTTTTCTTTGATAAAACTTTTTATTTATTGGTGGATATTTAGGGCTTAATTAATACTTTCATTGGTACAAGAATATCTCTATTGGTAAAAATTTAGTGGTCTTTTTTTATTGGGGGCCTTAGGCGGTTGCCTATTTGGCTCATCCATTGAGTTGGCACTGGTTGAGCGCCCAGCCTTTGCTGCGTTGCAAGGAGTAGCGGAATTGGTCTAGCGTTGATCTGAGTTTGAGGCCTTGAGTTCACGTTTGGTGGAGACCGTGAATCCCTAGAAAATATGCACGCGCGCGCGCATACACACACATAGGGCTCTACAATGTCTTCTTATTCATGGATGAATTGTTTTCCTTGTACGTAATAAGATTCACCATTTACCCCATATCCGATGATGAGCACATCCATAGGGGATAACTGTTTCCACAAGCCACTAGCCATTGCAGAAAGAAATGTTATTACTAGATAATAAGATTGGACAGAAAAATCTAAAAAATAGGTGTACCCTCTTGAGTTTCTAAGAGACTCACCCAATTGCAAAGGCATTGTAATGAAAGAGATGTGTCATTAGCTCCATTAGGTGAAGACTGAATACCCAACGCAAACCATACCAAGTCACACCTCTGACTGAATAATTATTCTGAGGTACATCTAGCTGCAAAAAATTTGCATTAGAGTAGTAGACTACTCAATGAGTTTTCTGAGAACATTATAGAAAGGACTATTTTCAACAGTTTAAATAAAAGATATCTAGTTGAGTTGATAATCCACTAGTACAAAAGGTTTTTTCTATAGCTTGGAGAATTAGAAAGAGGAGCTAGCAAGAAGGAAGGCTTCAAAAAAGTTGGGTTAGCTTAACAGTTCACAAGAAGGATCTGACTACATTTAAAACTTAGCTATTGCTGCTAAATCCAGTAAAAGTTCAAATTTTTTTAAATAAGTAAAAGTTCAACCATAGAGGATATCACTAAGACTACTTTTATGGAAATGGGACATTACTATGGAAACAAAAAGAAAAAGTATAATTAACATACAAGTCACATACCTGTGAAGCAAATGCATTGAAGCTTATAATTGGCCCAGCAAGGTAGAGGGGAGCATATACAAAGTAACAAATGTATATACTTAAGGAATACTTGTCATCTGGGACACTTCTCTCCTGGAGAAGCACAACAGAAGTCATGAAAAAGAAAATATTTTCAGGTAATTAACAAAACCAATTTTAAAAAAGATAAAATAAAAATTTTGTTCAGATGAAGCAAATACATGGGTAACAGCAACTATAAAAATGATGGTCTCATGCTTAATTGCAGCTAATAAAGTTGGTAGCAAGTTTTTCCTGACTTACAAATATGGCAACGCTGAACATGCTTCTGCAAATACCAGAATGTGAATATCAGCAAAGCCGGTTTAATTCTAAAGTAGGAATGTTTTAAATCCATGATAATCATTTGTATAAATAGAAAAATCTTAAGCAAGCATGTGTTTTAGTGAACCCAGGAACCATTTATATTTCAGGGTACAAACAATCAAATAAACCATATTACAAACAATAAAATCTGACAGATATATGTGAAAATAAAATGTCAGGAACATGACAGAGTACTAGATATAATCACTTAAATACTGTAAGCTGGTAGTTGGCAAGCACGTGAAAGCTCCACCTGAACATAAAATTCCACTATTGACACAGAGTAGTGACAAAATATGAACTCTCTATTAACACATATTAACACATATAGATACTCCAGTTTAGGGTGTTTTGGTCATTATTGCAGAACAGTTTTTAGGGAATAAAACTGTCATTGCCACAAACTTAGCAGATTGTGTTGATCTCCTAGTAAACAAGGTAAGAATCCTTTAAAAAGAACTACATGCCTATTAAGCATAGAGCGAGCAATCCAATAAAATAAGAAGGAAAGAAGAAAGGTGGAAAATGGAAGTCAGAGAGAAACAAATACCTCTTGATCAAAACGAGAATCTTGATCTGCCCAATGGTAATCATACCCAAAGCTTATCATGCGCAAAACGACTGTCAAAACAATAAAACAAAGCCACATAAAGAAACAATAGAATAGTTGCTGATGTCTCAATATCTACAAGTAGAACCTATTATTTTGCATTATGCTTCATCATAAATGAAAACCTTTCTTCTATTGATAACTCAAAGCAAAAACAACTAATGTGGTTTACTTATTAATTGAATCAAGAAGCAGAATAAAAGCATAATTTTGGAGATAATATCCCAGGAAATGAAGATGTAAGGAAATACCAAAGTTAAAGCAAATATGCCATCTAAAGGTGCCTCGGAAGTTGTCCAAGTAAGCCCATTGTTGCCTAGGCACAATATACAAATGGAACTGTGTTGAGTAGATATCACATAATATCTTGCACTTAAGATATATTCAAAAGGACATGAGTATTTAATAACCAAGCTAATAGAACTTACCCTATTGTGGAGAATGAATATCCTTCATAAACACCATTGCATATAAGAAAAAAGATATTAAAACTCCAGAGTACAAGTAAGAAGTACTTCTTTCGTGCAAATATCTGCAGAAATATAAGTCTAGTAAAATACAAGCAGAATTAGAAACATCAGTCGATAACAATAACAATGAAAGCTACAGTAATAACCAATTGAAAGGAAGAGATCACTAATCCAATATAACATAGCATGTGAGTTAAAAAAGGAGGGAACAAAAAAAGACACATTTGTCACTCTTATGTAACGATGAACTTAACTAACTCCTAAAATTCTGCAAAATCAAATGGAAAAGAAAAACAAGCATAATTAGAAACCCTAAATTTAGAGTTAGTTTTTACTACTATGACACCTATTCAAGTTGAGAAGTATTGCGTTAGCAACATTTTTAGAACAATTAAGTGGTAAATTATTATTGGTTATGATTTGAATCCACCACTGAAACTAATTTTTCTGCCCACCAGTAACAATTTACTACGTACAAATTATTGTGAAATTATTGTGGATTTCTATAAGAATTTGGTTTAATTTCATGTTAAAATTAGTTTTGACTGCAGCAAAAGTAATTTTAAATTAAATTAACACTTGGTTCAAAATTAGAATAGATTTGAAATTTATTTGGAACTTGACACGAAATTATAGTGAATTAACTTGACCATTTACTAAGGTTATGCCTTAATTACTATATTTAATATAGATAAAAAGAAAACTGGAGCTTAAATCTCAGTGATCTATCATGTAAGTCAAAGTGCATTAATTTGATCAGATATATGAAACTTTTAAGATATTTCACTCTACTTTACATTTGATTATACCAAATTATTATTAACAAGGATCATGCTAATGGGTGTCCTTAGGGCAATGGTTTTTTTTTTTTTTTACAAGATAAAATTTCTACTATAACATAATCTAAGTGTATATGTGTGTGAAGTTCCCTCTTGAAGACTTGAACTCTGGCCCTTACCCCCCACACCCCACAAGCATTTGTACTTAGGGCAATGATTAACACTTCATTAGAGTGAATTAACTTGACCATTTACTAAGGTTATGCCTTAATTACTGTATTTAATATAAATAAAAAGAAAATTGGAGCTTAAATCTTAGTGATCTATCATGTAAGTCAAAAGTGCATTAATTTGATAAGATATATGAAACTTTTAAGATATTTCACTCTACTTTACATTTAATTATATCGAATTATTATTAACAAGAATCATGCTAATGGGTGTTCTTAGGACAATGGTTAACAATCCATTTTAGGAAAGTTTTAACATCACTTTTATGGGAAATGTAAAAATTTGTCAAAACATTAATTACTTTATTTATTTATTTTTCCATAAAAACCCTCAAATGAGTTATTAACCATTACCCTAAGTACACCCGTTAGCATTTTCGTACTAGGAAAACTAGTCAAGCAGCCATAAACTCCAACCAAACTTAAGAAGAGTAGATACCCATATTGTTTTGATATTCAATCCAGCTGTAACCTATTGGCTGCTTAATATATAAGCCAATGACGGTTGTCATTCCCAAGTCAATTTTGAAGTGGTCTTCTATCCTTTTTTTTTTTTTTTACGTGTGTTCTATCCGTCAACTCTATTTCCTGCTCTTCCCTATGATTGCTGCATTCATGTGATTTACGCTGAAAGATCAAATTTATTAATATATGTGACACTATCTTTGAATAGTTCCAATTTTTTTGTTTTTTCTGAAATGAAAGTGATAGTTGTGACAAATTTTTAAAGAGCTATAACACGCGTTTACCACTGCTTCACGGAGGAGAACATGTGTTCCGTTCCTGTCAATGTTTCTTGTGTTGTTAGTTAAGCCTATGCTATCAATTTTAATTGGTCATCCAGGTTAAAGGAGTATACTTATATATATATATATATATATATATATGTGTGTATGCATATATATGTTGGACTTTCTAATTTATAAATATATCTTCGGCATTTGGTATATGGCAATATATATAATTAATGCAACTAGGAAAATGAACTTCGATGCAGTCTTTACCAACAATCTGCCACAATATTTATTTGTTTGTAAACATATTTTGGCTTAAGAGTCTTGTTGGATAGTCACATAATTAAGCACGTAATTTTATACAGGCAAAACTTGCTGTACAATTAATCATGTACTTCATGGACAGTTAATTAAACATGGAACTCACAATGAATTTGCAGATGGGCATCATATTATATGGAGAGTTGACTTTGCCTATGCTACTCTTCCACTACTTTTTCATGAACTTCATTAATGCATTTATGTTTTTAAGTTTTTGTAATGCTTTAGGTGATACCATTGTTTCTCAAGATTCCAGTTAAGATAAAATAAGCGTCAAATACGCGTATCAAGCTAGCTAGAATGTAACAAGTTTCATTTCTAAGACTAACAAGGGGAAAAAACACAGAGAGGACAGTATCACAATGAGAAATAAATAACTGCGTTCAATAAATTAGTTGATGGTAATTATTTATTTACACCATGATAGTACATTTGATACAACTCATCAGATACAAGCTGGATTGCACTCTCATTGGATATAGCACATTCAACCATCATAGTGAGGGTATATATATAGCTGACGGCAATGAGCTGACACTCATTAGAATGCATGCAAGAACTGCATTCACGTAGCTAACACAGACATTAATTTGATCCAATATATACAACACAGATATATAGAGGTACAAATTAAGGCACTCTCAATATAATTCTCATAAGATGGAGCACGTTCTGCCATCATTGTAAGGATAGCTAGTGAAAATGAGCTGACACTCCCTACAGGATGGAGGGCAAGGACGACATTCACGAAACTTGAACTCTTCGCAATATTCAGGAGGCTTTGGCGGTCCAACACTGATGATCTCCGGTACCTTTCCAATCTTCTTGAGATTCCTTACAACCAACACTGGATCAACATCTCCTACAATAGTTAACATTCCCTTCTCTCCATCCACGGATACTTTATCTATACCTGTTCAGTGTTCAACCACATAATTAATGTACTACTGATCAATTCTAAGCAGAAAATTTATTTTTGGCCAATATATTTATTAGGCAAATATATATCAGCTATGTTCTTTACCTGTAAGCTTGGTAACAGCTTTCAGTACTTCGGTCTTGCAAATCTGACAGTTAATGTTGACTTTTATCACGATTTTCTGTGGCATGAAATGAAAACAAATTAAGAAACTTGAATAAAAATGCACGCAGAAGCTAGCTTAATTAGCCAAATCTAATTGAGATGGAAGTTGAAATAGGAAAATTAATTACTTGACACATTACCTTCATGGTGGCAAAGCAAAAGCCTGAATTCAACTACTTTTATTTATTTTTTTCCTCCCTTGCATGTAGGATTCTGAAGGAACCAATTTATAGGAAATACTCAATAGACACAATGCAAGTGTCCTCTTAATATTATGTCATCTGGCCGGGATACGAGTATAACGTTGAATGTTGATCTCTCTTGTCATGTTTGATGTGGGCCTACTAGCTACCTTACATTATTTAATTAACATGGCACGATGTAATATTTCTTCAACTTGATCTCTATTGAGATGTGATGAAGATGTCAAGGCAGGTGGAAGGCCCATATGATTATATTCTAGGTCATGATAGGGAATATTTAATGTAAAAAAGATCCTCATAATTAATTAATTAGAAGAGTTCAAATTCTCACCAAATTCAGGGTATGCACATATAGTACTGGAGTTACACGAGTAAACTCTTCCCCAAGATATGAGCTTTAGAGACAAGAATATAACAAACGTATGTGGAGAGAGATTCAGCAATAGTTTATGTCCTTTTAGAATCCTCAAGAGTAGTTAAACAAGCAACAAGATCTTAGCATCTTCAGTATTGAATGTGAAAGACGTATCCATAAACAAACAGGGCACATATTTGTTTTAAGTATTTAATGCATTTTCTTTAAGTTACGTTTGGTACACTGAATGTAGATTACATTAGGAATAGTGATATTTATTATTAGGAATAAAAGATATTGTAATGAAATAACTATTACTATTTGTCGGGGGCGAAAAAGTTTCCTTTCCGACAAATGAGATTTATATTGGGTTGGGGGCCTATATTGAAACTCGATGATAGGCCCGATGCATGGCCCCAAAGCTATCGGCGAAGATCCAACTGATTGACTATATTTTTATGCCTTGGGCCTAGATTTGGACTTACAATAATGGCCCATAAACTATCCCTACAGTAGACACGTTAGTGCGGTTAAAAAGTATACTGTATGAAACAGCCCAGCAATAAAGTGTTTCTGCAGAAAATAACCCAGCGGTAAAGTACTTCTGCAAAAAAGTGTAATCCAGCCATAAAATGCTTCTGCAGAAAATAACCCAGCGGCAAAGTACTTCTGCAGAAAAGAGCCACCCAGCCGTAAAATGGTTCTGCAGAAAATAACCTAGCGGCAAAGTACTTCTGCAAAAATGAGCAACCCAACTGTAGTGTGTTTCTGCAGAAGAGTGACCCAGCCGTAATATTTTTTTTGCAGAAAAGGAGTAACTCAGCAGTACAGTAAAATAAGTTCTGAGTATTTCACGGATTAAGAGGAAACATCAGAACCATCATCCATTAGCTTTAGGAAAGAGTCTTCTAGTACAATAATATGAGGGAAAAATTTTATGGTAACAGTTACATCATAACCATGAATAGTAAATGAATAGATAAATATCATGGGTTCCATAATAGCAAACAATGAGAAAAGCTTAGTGTGAGATGAAGGGAGAGAGAGAGATCCCAGCTAGTGCAGCAAAACTATTATGGAGCCAAGGCATGCTCATGGATGTAGTATATATAATGAGTAGAGAGAGACATTTGTGAGTAGCATGGGTAATGAGTGAGAGTGTATAGTGGGGCTGTTGGGAATTTCTGCTGGGGAGGAGCTGTATGTTTTTAAGTAGAGGTATGAGAGGTGTTTTTGAGCTAGGAGTTGGGGAACTTAGCTTCCATGTTTGAAACTGAGAGTTTTGTGACTTAGAATTTTGCTGGAATTTAGAGAAGCTAAAACAAAAGGGTTTTTGTAAGAGTTTTTCTCTGTGAGTATCTTTCTTGGTATCTCCTTGTTCCCCCCTTGAGGCATTAATGGAGGGTTCTATTTATAGTTGAGATTTAGGGGGCAATTGGCAAATAACTTTTGCTAAATCTTCCCCAATCTTCAGAAAATCCTTAGGGATTCGTTCTTAGGATGTTAGCTAAGAATAGTAAGCTTAACCTTTTGGAAGACTCTTGCTGTTTTTGGGTAATATCAACTGGGATTCTGACTTAGCATTAATGCTGATTGGCCTTGGCTGATGGGATTAGAGCATGCATAAGCTAATGATCTTGGTTGAGCTGCTACTAGATTCAGAGTTTCCTAAGGCAGGTTGTATCACCCCAAGCTAGGTGTCAACCTTGGAGCCTTTGCTGGGAACTCTGTTGGGATCCCCTTGGTGTCCTCCAAACCAAGTTTCCCTAAATTTCTCCATTAGGAGTTCATGTGCTTGGTCCATGAACCAGAGAATACATATTTTTAGCATAAAAAATGAGCTGATTTCAGCTTGTTCTAGGAGCTTTAATGGCCTGGTCATGGCTGCTTTTGATGCTTAACCGAATGGATTGGAGGAGAAAGAAGAGATGGCTAGCTGAAGCCCTTCAGTCTTCTGTCAAATCCTTCAGCTTTATGTCTAGTCAGTTTCAGCTTTATGTCACATGAGAAATGATGATATTTCAGCTTGTAGGGGAAGGATTCAACCCCTGATGGACATGTGTACTGTGCTGACTTGATTGGACAAGTTGGAGCCTGATGGGAGTGGGCTCCAATTGCTGAATTTGTGCTGAGTTTTGGCTGGTTGGCTCACGTGAGCTCCAGCTGTTGGGACTTGAGTGTGCCCTGGGCTGGCCCCAGCTGGGCTTTATATTTGGGCTTGTTTGGGCTTGATCATCCCTACAAAATGAAGAGTTTTGCCATGGATGACGTACATTGGCTTTTATAAGTTTTGTAAGAGGAGTATTTCTTGAAGGATGAGTATTTATATTTCCCATGAGTAAGGGATTTAGCATGTGTGAAATAAGTGTTAAGATAATATTTAAGTTTTGTAAATATGTGCCAAAATAGCATTTGGGCTTTATGAAATAATGCCAAAATAATATTGGGCTTTTAGAAATAGTGTCAAAATAATATTGGGCTTTTAGAAATAGTTGCCAAAATATTATTGGGCTTTATGAAATAGTGCCAAAACAATATTGGGCTTTATGAAATAGTGCCAAAACATTATTGGGCTTTTAGAAATAGTTGCCAAAATATTGTTGGGTTTTTAGAAATAGTTGCCAAAACAATATTGGGCTTTATGAAATAGTGCCAAAACATTATTGGGCTTTTAGAAATATTTGCCAAAATATTATTTGGGTTTTGTAATTGTAAATAGCTTGCCAAATTAGTATTTGAGTTTTTAGAAATGGTTACCAAATTAGTATTTGGGCTTTTGTAAAAGAGTTTTGTAAATATTTTGCCAAATTAGTATTTGGGCTTTTAGAAATAGTTGTCAAATTAGTATTTGAGCTTTTGTAAAGGAGTTTTGTAAATAGTTTGCCAAATTAATATTTGGGTTTTTAAAAGAGTTTTGTAAATAGTGTGCCAAATTAATATTTGACTTTTTAGAAATGGTTGCCAAATTAGTATTTGAGCTTTTGTAAAAGAATTTTGCAAATAGTTTACCAAATTAGTATTTGGGCTTTTAGAAATAGTTGTCAAATTAGTATTTGGGCTTTTGTAAATAGTTGTCAAATTAATATTTTGGTTTTTAGAAATAGTGCCAAATTAGTATTTGGGCTTTGTAAAATAGTTTGCCAAATTAGTATTGGGCTTTTAGAAATAATACCAAATTAATATTTGAGTTTTTTAGAAATAGTTGCCAAATTAGTATTTGGGCTTTTTAGAATAGTGTCAAATGTAGTTTGCCAAATTAGTATTTGGGCATTGTAAAATAGTTTGAGATTTTGTAAAGATATTGCCATGTAGCAATGAAATTATAGGTGTCGTGTAGCAACGGCCTTAGTCGTGCCGTGTAGCAACGAGCTTAGAAAGGTGCCGTGTAGCAACGGGCTTAGAGGTGCCGTGTAGCAACGGGCTTAAAGGTGTCGTGTAGCAACGGGCTTAGGGGTACCGTGTAGCAACGGGTTTAGATGTGTCGTGCAGCAACAGACTTAGAGGTACCGTGTAGCAACGGACTTAGAGGTGCCGTGTAGCAACAGGCTTAAAAGTGCCGTGTAGCAACGGGCTTAAAAGTGCTATGTAGCAACGGGCTTAAAAGTGCTTTGTAGCAATGGGCTTAGGGGTGCCGTGTAGCAACGAGCTTAGACGTGCCGTGTAGCAACGGGCTTAGAAGTGCAGTGTAACAACAAGCTTAGAAGTGCCGTGTAGCAACGGGTTTAGACGTGCCGTGTAGCAACGGGCTTAGAAACGTGCCGTGTAGCAACAGGCTTAGTAAAGGGTTTTGTTGGGCTTTTTGGGTCTTGCCCACAAGTTAAATGATTTTGGGCTTTTGTGGAGGAAGTATATTTTTGTGGCCCAATGTTGGTAGCAATGTGATGGGTAATTTTGTGAAAACCCAAGTTGGATAATATGTGGAATATAATAGGTAATGTTTATGAGAGGGGCCAAAGTAATTTGTGGGGCTTATATATGTAGGAAACATTTTTGGGAGCCCAATAACATGGAGAATATTTAAGTAATGTGTGGGAGATATTTATGTGGGTTTCAAAATAATTCTTGGGCTTGTGTGGGTATTTTGTGTGAGTGGGCTAAAGAAATTAGGGTCCAAAAATTTGTACCTCAACACTATTAATAAGTTTGGTTGTTATATAAGAAAAGCTTGTAAAAGATAATTTATAAGGAAATTTTATATTTTTGGAAATATATTAATTTTAAAACAAATTATATGCACTAAGGAATATCTACTACATCTATTTTAAAGAGGAATAGTTATTCTTCAATTTAAAGAATAGTTATTCTAATGTAATAACTAATCTATGTAATAAAGATGCAACTAAATGACCGAATTGATATTACACATGAATAACTATTCCATTACAGGAGCTATTACAACCTACCAAACATACCCTTTATCTGAGCTATTACTCAAAGCTTGGTTACTTTAAGAACTAAACCTTTAGGTTCTCTCTCTCTCTCTCTCTCTCTCTCTCTCTCTCTCTCTCTCTCTCTCTCTCTCTCTCTCTCTCTCTCTCTCTCTCTCTCTCTCTCTCTCTCTCTCTCAACCACACCATTGTCCACCACGTCACGTTGCGTCCACCATACAACACTGCTGACCTCCCACATGTTCTGGAGGACATATATATGCTAAGAGTTTTTGGTATTCTAGACTCACACATTCGGATCTATCTCAATGTACCTCCCACCGGGGGTTTTTTTTTTTGGGGTGGTTTTGGGTTGATTTTGATGGGTTATGGTGAGCTAATTTTGGTGGGGTACGGTGGCTGTGACCTCATTTTGGTGGTTGTGGTATGGAGGAGGGTGGTGGTTAGGTTGATTTTAGGTTTTAGTTATTGTGGTCACCGGTGGTTGGATGATTTTGGGGTTAGGTTACGGTGGTTGGCGGTGATATTGATTTTGGGTGCTGGTGGGTTTGCACTTTGCAATAGTGGTGGATTGTGGTGGTGGTGGGGTTCCAATTTGATGGGGGTGGGCGGTGGCAATTAATGGTTGTGGTTGGTTTTGTATTTATTTATTTTGATTTATTGTAGGAGTTTTTTCAGACTATTTTAATGTATTATATATTATTTTAATGTGTTGTATGGAAGAATAGAATATCTGATGTAAGTGAATTGTAAAATATTGTTTTAAAATAGATAAATTGATTTTTTGATGTGTCAAAATGTTTTTTTTAGCACAGTTGATGCTAATGCTCTAAGGGTCGTTGTTATCTTGTGCTGGCAACAATGGTTCCATACCCTTGATTAAATCTATTTAAGTTGTAAGTTCAGCGTCTAAGAGTATGGTTGAAGATGTATTTTAAAATACAAGAAATTAACTCAAGAAACTAAAAAAAAGTGAGTTTTTCTGCATTAAGTCACCACATGTTCTATCTTATTAAAAATTAGAAAAAAATGATCATAAGTAGTATTAAATTTAGATAATAATTTTAATATGTGACTAATTACGTTTACTTTAAAAAACTAATTTGACTAATTATCTATATTTTATAATAAAAATTGTGTTTAATTTTAAATGTATCTATATGTATGCTTGAATGCATGTGTTACATACTTTAAAAAAAAATTAATTTGACTAATTATTTATATTTTTATAATAAAAATTTTGTTTAATTTTAAATGCATTCATGGAGTTACATGCTAGTGCTTATAATAGATTTGACGATGAAAACATTTATATTTGATAAATAATTTTTATCAAGTTGACAAGTAATGACATTATTATTTTCAAATAAATATAGAAAATATGATATAACTATAGCCAAGGACGGAGCTAGGAATTTTGATTTGTGGGGGCCAATGGCAACCTATCTCGTAGTGAGTAACAATTCAAAAAAAAAAAAAAAACTCAAAATGCTACATATATGGTTTTGTGCATTGGTTTAATCAATGTAATTTTTATTAGCACTTAACAAAACTAAATAACCAATTAAGAATCTTAAGCATTTTCCCTTCTAAGTTTCTCTTAGTCCTTTTAACAACCATAAGTTCAAACCATTCAAGAAACTAAAAATATAAATATAATATCTAATCTACAAGAAGATATAATATTTTTAGAAATTAAAAATAACAAAATCATTATAAGCCAATATAAAATAATATATAAAAATACAAGATGACTTTCACATTTGGTTGTTTGAGTAAAACAGGAGCCAAAATTGAAATTTTGAATAAAGCTTATCAATTGGTTCGATAAAAAAAAAAGAATACTCTATTACCTCCCAAGATTTTAAAGTGATTTTTGCTAGTTTCAAATAAGCTCAACACTTTTTTTTAGACAAAATTATAAATTTTATGCAAAGAAAAGAAAGAATACAATGCCAAAAGAATGGCCACAACAAATTAGAGCAGAAAAAATAGAGCAGGAAAAACAACAACATATATATTCAGTAACAAAGAGCAATATTTACAAGCAACAGATATGGACAACAATATCAACTTACAACAGAGAGCAATAGAACAACAATAAAGAACAATATTAGCTTACACCAGATCGGAAAAATATATTGAAGGATGAGAATTGAAAAAGTAAAACTTCTATGAAGGAGTTTCAACAATAAAAAATAATAATAAATGAGTGAAAATATTAAAAGGTGATAAGTAAGTTTGGAAGAAACACTAAATGTGGACAAATGGGGGGGCCAAATAATTTTTCTTGTGGGGGCCAATTCTTAAAAAAATGGTTCAAGTATGCAATTCCTCCGTCTCATATCTTATTTTATCAAGTCTAGGGATCTAATCATGTTGGACAATGTAATTGTAAAAACTTTTCTTTATTTATTTTTACTTATTTTTGGATGTTTATGAGGAAATTTAAATTTATTATAGTTTTATGCAAGCTTGTCTTTAAATCGGTAAATTAATACTTTTAAAGATGTGCAATACTAGTATACTACATGCATGGCCACCATAGCAACTTAATTAAAACAAAAATGATAAATGGTACAGCATCATCATGAGCATATATGGTCGGATGGTAATTGGGATTTAAATCAAACAAATTTTAATTAATTAAGGACGGTCAAATTTGGAAAAGTAAAGAAGTAAATAGAGATGACCACCTTCTCAAAAAATAATAATAATAATAAATAGAGATGACCAAAATCACACATCTAAATTCTTAAGGGTTGTTGGTTCCAGTTAGCTCAACTGATAAAATCTCTGGTTGTATAAGAGATCTGGAGTTCAATCTTTGCATATACCAAAAACTGATTGGTGTCTTGGTTTGGTGCTAAAAAGCTATTATCAAGAGCAAATATTATAGGTTGAAATTCTCTAAAAAAAAAATTCTTAAGGACTATAAATGCGAGGACAAACCAGAAGCCTCCTTCAAATAATGGAGCAAAGTCAGGAACTTCTGGAGTTGGGGAAGCTTTGATAGTCCAACAGTACTAGGATAGTATCAACTAAATTTCAATCTTCCTTAATTACTTGATTTACAACGAACACGTACCTCTGGCTCTCAACCAATAATTAATCGACTTCAGTTCAAACCTGACTTGTTCTCATACCATGTAATATATGTAAAGTCTTGTCTTCCAGTGGCAATTGAATTCACTATTGGATGCTCTTATATATGAATTAACCTAGCTCCGTCATATCATTGATTAATGTTATACTTATAACCATTTTAAATACTTTGGTGTTTATGAAATCCTTTCTAGTGTATCTCATTCATTTTTATAATTTCCGTACCCAATTTAGTTGGTTTTAATCACAATTAATTCAACTCATAAACTTTCAATTGTTATATTTGAACCCCTTAAAATTAATTTAGACGAAAATGAAATTGTGAAGTTCCATCAAAAACAAATCAACCATTTTATTTTAATCAAATTTTAGGAGGTCAAGATGCATGTAACAATTAGAAAGTTCACATAACTAAATTGTGACACAAATATATAAGTTATAACTAAGAGCTTATACACAAAATACAAAATCTACTAACTTAGATGAAACTATAACGGCTTCATTTTATAGTCCAAATTTAGAGAGAGAGAGAGAGAGAGAGAGAGAGGAAAAGTGGAGTCTGGATGTTGAACATCTTAATTCCCTTTAGGAGAAAAGAAAATTTATAAAATTTGGATTTGAATGTTCAACGTTTTGATTTACTTTTACAAAAGAAAAAAAAAGGAAAATTAAAATTGGGATTCAGATTATCAAAATCCCATTACAACCCCAAATGTATAATGAATTTGACCAATAGTATTTGCCTATTGCCTCAAATTATGGATAAGATCATATCACAAGGGTCCGTTTCATTTCCCTTCCATTGTCAAAGAGACCACTGTAATACTTGAACAACATAATATCATTGAAAATTAGCACTAAATGTACACTACCTTAGCTATTTAAGTAGAGAATGTCTTCAACCACACGTACTTAATTAGGCTGATGGGTTGAGATCAGTGGTGGCTCTAGAAATTTTATCTTAGGGGCTCATTAAGAAATATAAGTCAAAACAAAATTTAATTAAAATAAAACTTGACTATATCAAGTTACCAATAAAAAAACACGCAAATGCATAAAGTTTTACAATTTCTTTCTACGAGTTTTCATATTTTGAATCATTACAAACCCTCTGTATTTCCTAAAATTTTAATTATATAAAGTTATATCATGTTTATACTATATGCACACATTCGCACACATCACAATCCACACAAAAAAAAAAAATTATTAAAAAAATGTTCATAATCAATATTAAACACACTCACACATATAATAGAAATTTATAATAAAATAGGCACTCGTAACTCACAAATATTCACTTTTTATTCTTAGAGTTGAAGATACCAAGATAGTCAGATAATTAACTGAGATGAGATGAGATTCATGAGAGGGAGATCTATATGATCTGTGCTGTTGTTTGATTTTAGGATGAGCTAATCTGTGTTGTTTTTGTTTTGGACTGGGTTGGCCTATGTTATTATTTAGTATTGGGTCGGACTTATATGTAATTAGGGTGTGCAAAATTTAAGTCAAGGTGTTCAAAAATATTTTTAAAGTAAAGTAAGCTAATAAATTTTTTTTATAAATATAATATTTTTATTTTCAAGTCAGAGGTTCATTTGCAGCTTGAAACAACACTTAACGCCGCCCCTGGTTGAGATCATACCCTTAGCCAGACGCAGCGCACACATAGGGAGAAGGAAAATAAAACATCTTTCCAGCCTTGCATTTTTTGAAATAGTCAATTAATATTACTTTGATCTAACAACTTGAGAAGAGGATATTCCACCTAGAAACTATTTTAAACAATATACCATTAATAATCAAAGACCAAACTCTTACAAAGTCTTCTGGAGAGAGAGAGAGAGAGAGAGAGAGAGAGAGAGAGAGAGAGAGAGAGAAGGAAAAAGAATCTCACAAAGTCAAGGGCAACCTATAGAGCATTGCACTATAAGAAGTGAACTCATCATTGGGTACTTTGTGTAAATATAGTAGTAGTATAGTGCTCTGTAATTGACATCATCTTCGTGCTGATATCTTGTCTTTCCATCTCTAAAATGTGTCCTAATAAGTAATAATAAGAACTCCAAACCAGCTCCGTACACTTCTCCACCTGAGGGGAAATGGTCCACTAGTCTTTGTGGTTGCTTTGAAAATCTCTCCAATTGTAAGGAAATTCTCTATTTGTTTTATTTCAAATGAGAAAAAAAAAAATCTATCAAAATAGTATTTTTAATATTTGGGGTGCAACATGCATAATTTGCAAATTTCCATGCTGGAGTGTTTTTAATAACTTATAACAGCGCATAACATGTAACCAAAATTTAGTAAAGATTATATGAAGTGTGCCATATTGTTTTCGAACATTAATATTAATTTGGTACATCTTACTACAACAAACCAATTAAAGAAAGAAAAAACTAGATGCAAATATATATTTATTAACAAATTCTATTGTTTTCTTTCCCCTCAAGGTTGGGTTACCTGCTATTGTCCCCTCATCACCTTTGGCCGCATTGCTGAGATAGTGGACCAGGGACGAACATGTAATTAAGCAATTTCTACTTATTGTTTTGTGATATACTACTTGAAGTAACAAATTAAAGAACATTTGTGCTTTAAGTTAAAAGTTCAAGCTCATGGAGTAATTATATATACTTCAGTTAAAAGTTCAAGCTCATGGAGTAATTTTATATATATATATATATATATGTGTGTGTGTGTGTGTGTGTGTGTGTGCTGTTGTTTCTTGTGTGTGCATGCATGGCAGCTTGTTTTAGCGCAGCTCGAAATTATATGATGCTTGCCCATGTTGCGCATGTTTATATGCATGCACTTACCGAGCCAAACTGAGAGGCTTCTATTCCTTGCCACCAGAACCCTGTGGGGATTGCTGTGTCCATCACTTCTGCTTTTGTTGTGCTCTTTGTCAAGAGTACTGCGAGCTCAAAAACCATGGACTCGACCCTTCCTTAGGTATGTACAATTACAAATACAATTACCTCCATTTACAACCATAACAATGAATAATCCATCATCTTTTATTCATTATTTTAATCTTTTTCGTTTTTTTTTTTTTTTGGTGATAAAGGTTGGACAGTCAATGCTCAGAAAATGAAAAGTGAAACCACAGCACCTCCGGTTCCTCCACCAGGCATGACTCGTTAGGGTCTGCTTTCATCCTTGTTCTTCATTCATCCTAGTGTTCAGTTTGTTCTTTGCTCCCTTTGATGTACCTCAACAACTGTGGGTTCTCTCTCTCTCTCTCTCTCTCTCTCTCTCTCTCTCTCTCAATTTCTTTTGTTGTTAATTGTAAAACATGCACCTTCTGGGTTGTATGGTCTAAACTAAATTAGCTATGTATGGCAAAATAAATGTGGTGATTGGTTTTGTTATTTCAAATTCTAGATCATATATACTATAAGTAAATTATGTGATGCTAATTAAATATATTACAAATTTTACAATATAAGTCTTATAAATTGGTGTGTCACCAATCATAAAAAATAATTCAAAATTTACAACATATGTCTTTCTATCTCTTTCATATCCACATTTATTGCCCCTACCTATCGTCACATTTGCATCAAATGCAATAAGACAATTAGGGTTATAAATGAAGCAAGCTAATTATAAACAACTTAAATTCAACCCATGAAAAGGCTTATTTATGTTTGTTTGTTTGTTTGGCGAATAAGCTAAACTTTATAAAGAGCCAAGCTACGTAATATGTGTACATGAACAAGCTGATGAAAATGACTCAACTTAACTATTATATCTTTATATGTATACTTGTCTAAAAATATAGTTATATAGATTTGTTATGGGATTGTATAAGTTAGTAAATAGGTTCATATGATATCAAATTATTATTTTTAGTTTATTGATAAAATAAACAGTCTATTTGTAGTGAAAATTCATAAATTTGTGAAGGAATAAAAAGTTTTAGTTATGGCTTCACTACATATATATAGGAAAAAATAAGTTAATAAAGTAGCTTATGAATAAGATTGAGCTTACTCAACAAGAAAGTGAACCAAGTTTAAACATGTGATCTTGTTCAGTGAAAAGCTTAAGCTCAGCTAATTTCCAATAAATTTTGATGATAGTGATCGTCATTGATGGCTAGGGATCCACACACATAAATTGAAATGATTACTAGTATCGCTTATCATTCAAGGGTCCCTCCTCATCTCTTTCTCTCTCTCTCATAATGGATTAGAAAAGCTGAAAAGTCAAGATTGAAATGAGTACTTCTTGTCATTCCCAAGCCCCTCTTTTTTTTTTTTTTATAAGATAAAATATATGTCAAATGAATATCAAGCTAGCTAGAATGTAATAAGTTTCATGTCTAACAAGGGGAAAAAATAGAGAGGACATTATCACAATGATAAAGAAATAACTGCGTTCAATTAATTAGTTTATGGTAATTAGAGATGACCCAAGTCACACATCTAAATTCTTAAGGGCCATAAATGTGAGGACAAACAGAAGCATCCCTCAGATAATGGAGCAAAGTCAATCAACTAGTTATAGGGAGCAAAGCTGACGTTTATCTAGCATTCTTGGGACTTTTGGAGTTCAGGAAGCTTTGATGGTCTAACATGGTATTGATAGTATCAACTACATTTCAATATTCCTTAATTACTTGATAAACAACCTACAAAACTGGCTCAAACTTGACTTGTTCTGATCATACCATGTAATATGTAAGTCTTGACTTGCAGTGGCAAGCTCACTGCTCATGTATGTATAGATAGACATGCCCCAACTCTTTAGGAACTGAATCTACTTGGGTGCTCTTATATATGAACCTAGCTCCGTGATATCATTGATTAAGGTAATAACTATTGAGGTCTAAAATATCACAATGTTGTATCAAATCCCAAAACAATACAAATGATTGAAATCTAGAAAACATTCGGGCTTTCAATAAAAAATGGCCCAAATCCATTAAAGAGTCCATAAGAAGGGACCCAAGCCCATGAATGGGCAAGCTTTGGACCTCACAAAACAAAGGAAAAAGAGAAGTCCAGCCCAGCCCTCAAAGGTAAAAAAAATCACTGAGGAGCTCAGAGAGAAAATTGAACCAGGATACCTTAGGATTCCCAGAAGCCTGGGATCCTCGGGATGTGTAGCAAGGCCAAGTTGGAACTGAGACAATTCAAGGGGGCATGCCCAGAAACACGAAGAACGAGGGCAAATATGTCCCATTAGCCACCCAATGATGCAGAAAAGGATCAGAAGACTTGCGAACCAACAACTCATGAATAAGGGTCTAGTACCTCAAGGAACCTAGGAAGATGGACTATGAAGGAAGGTGACTAGGGATCTTTCAGCCTGATAGAAAGGAATCATTTCATTTGGGGAAAATGACAAAAAGGAAATCAGCCAAAAAGTGGGTCTGAAAAGGTGGAATCTAGAAGCCTTGGAAAAAAGAAAGATCAAAGGTTAACCCTCTAGAACCCCCTAGAACGAGAAAGTTAGTTAGGGGCTTTCGAAGAGGGAACCTCAAAAGAGGGAAATAGTGAAGAATGAGGAAGAGACCAACCACCAAAGTTGCTGACAGAACATTGGTTTTGGTATCTAAGGGAGCAAATAGAGGGAATCAATGGTACCCTAAAAACCCTAGGATGACACCATAGAAGGAGGGGTAGCCAACAGTGAAGGGCATTTAGCAATAGTGAATGAGAAGGAAAAGATCCTTGAGAAAACTCTATGAAAATTAAAAAAGAGAAAAAATAAAGGAAAACACCGTCCGGGATCCTCAAACAGCCACTAGAGAATACACTTGGATTCAAAGGGATTCAAATTTCGCAAGTCTTAGAGGCCTAAAGAGCCATCTAAGTCTATGATTCTTGAACTTATTTGGACTTGTAATGCATCCTAGTGAGCATGATGTATGAAAATTTTAAGAAAATAATGAAATATCCCATATCACCCTAAGAGCATCCACATCAGATGGTGGATAATTTTCCATAATACAAAAACTTCTCAATTTTACACATTTTGGCCAAAAAAACATCCACATCAGTGGGTGTAAAGTCGTCTAAATTTGTGCAAAAATATGAAAAGGCTACAGTGACCGTGCATATATGCACGGTCACTGTAACTCGTTTATATGCACGGTCACTGTAACTCGTGTATAGAGTATTTTAATAATTTCTCTCTCTCTTACTACGCTGACTCTCATCTCAGCTCTCCTACTACACCTGTCCAATCAGCTTCTCATTCTTCTTCAAAATCTCACAGCTCTTTCTTTCTCTCATCTCAACTCTGAGAAGCCAATTAGCTTCTCCTTCTTCTTCAAAATCTCAGGCTTCGAAGATGAAGACGACGATAGCTCGGCGGAGATCTCGTGCGCCATGGACTGAGTCCAATTGGCGAGTTTGGGTGGCGAGTGAGTTAGGAACGCTGTTCATCCTCTCCGATCCAACAATCCGTTTGGAAACGGAGACGGTGACGAAAAATTGATTGGACATGGAAGGTGAAGCTCGTTACTACCTAGACAACTCCAGTGCCTCCTCCGATGCCATGGGGTTTTTATGTGGGGCCGAGGTCTCAAACTCCAGCGCTACTGAGGATCAAGACGATGAGTCGTTGATGATGGGTCTACTAGTTTCTATTTACTGTTTGGATTTTCTGTGGGGTTTGGAATTTCTATTTGGATTTTCTATGGGGTGATGGTGGTTGATGATTGTGGGTTGATGGTGGTGGCTGGGTGGGTGGGTTTGATGGTAGTGGCTGGGTGGCTGGTGGTTGGGTTTGTGTTAGGTCTGTGAGATGGTTCCAGAGAGGAGGAGAGGGAAGGAAATAATAAAAAATGTAAAAAGAATGAATATTTTATTAAATAAATGTGTAGAATAGATAAACTGATGTGGGTGTTTTATAAAAGTTGATGTGTAAAATAAAAAAAGTAGGGTTTTTCTTGCAAAATAGACAGAAAGTTCGAACGAACTGATGTGGTTGCTCTAAGAATCTCTAATGTTTTATTTTAATTTTCTTCCTCGTATATCATTCTTTACTGTTCCTTGCTGCTCAATGAGTATATATTTTTTGTATGTTAGTATGTATGTATTGTAGAATCCGCGCTTTGTGCATCACTTGGTTTGGAATCAACCCAACTTAGCTGCGGTGAACCAAGCCTGGTCCTTTAAAACATAAAGTATCAGGCCCAAGATTCTTGTCCTTTTTACTTGGGCCTGTGTATTGTTTTATCAAAAAAAAAATAAAACAAAACAAAACAAAACAGAAGAAACCACACAATAACCATTTTAATTAATTACTTTGGTGTTGATGAAATCCTTTCTAGTACTGTACCTCATTCATTTTTTGTTAAGGGAAAATTTATAATTTCCGTACCCAATTTATTCATTTTTTGAAATCACAAATAATTCAACACATTACCCATACATTTTCAATTGCTACATTTGAATTCCTTAATGTTTAGACTAAAATGAAATTGTGAAGTTCCATCCAAAAAAAATTAACCATTTTATTTTAATCAAATTTTAGGAGGTCAAGATATAACAATTAGAAAGTCTACATAACTAAATTGTGAACTAAGAGCTTATCCACAAAATACAAAAATTACTTAGATTAAGCTATAACGGTTTTATTTTAGTCCAAATTTTTAGAGAGAGAGAGAGAGAGAGAGAGAGAGAGAGAGAGAGAGACGATGAGGTGAACATAATACTTGATCAACATAATATCATTGAATATATATTAGCTCTAAATGAATGTAAACTACCTTACCAATTTAAGTAGAGAATGTATAAAAATCAAAAAAGAAAAGAAAAAAAGTAGAGAATGCATTCAACCATATGTACATAATGTACTTCAGTACTTGGGCTGATAGGTTGAGATCATACCCACACGCAACGCACACATAAGGAGAGGGAAAATAAAGAATCTATCCGCCTTGCATATTTGGAAACAGTCAATTAATATTACTTTAATCTAACAACTTGAGAAGAGGATATTCAACCTATAAAACTATTTTAAACAATTTAACAATAAATAATCAAAGACCAAACTTTCGCACAAGTCTTCTAGCCAAAGAGAGAAAGAGAGAGAGAAGGAAAAACCTCTAACAAATTCAAGGGGAACCTATGGAGCTTTGCACTATAAGATGGAATACCATAAAAATTAAGCTCTCTCTCTCTCTCTCTCTAAATATATATTGCATAGTACAAGCATGCCTAATTATAAAAGACCAAAATTGTAAAAGTAAAAGGTCCTAATTATAAAATATATACATATTGGAACATGCAACTACCTACTACCGGATAACAATCTAAAATTACTAGGTTCAAAAAATAAATTCCCAAAGTCAAAGTCGTGTGGGCTGGGCAAAAGTAGCCTTATAAGTGAACCCGCCAACAGTGCTCTGTATTTCGCATCCACTTCCCTGTTGTTTTTTCCAATCTCTAAAATGAATCCTAACGAGTCCAACACCAAATCAACTCCTCAAGCACCAGTTTCCTACACTTCTCCACCTGAGGAGCAATGGTCCACCGGAATATGTGATTGTTTTAAAGATAAGACCAGCTGTAAGGGGATCCTCTTTTTTTTTTTTTTAATTTATTTATTTAAAAACAAGAACTTTATACAGAAATATGTAGTATGATCTTGTTTGAACGTCTAACGGTGCAACATGCATAAATTGAAAATTCTATATTGAATTGTTTTGAACATATATGCTGAAATGGAAGTATATAAATGAGTTATAAAGTGTAAGATTTTTGTTTTGAACGTCATTTAGTACATATATATTGTATCACAATTCACAGAAAACTACCTGCAAACTTAACAAATTCTATTGTTTTCTGTCTCTCTCTCTCTTCAAAGGCTGGGTTACCTGCTGGTGTCCCTGCATTACCTTTGGCCGCACTGCTGAGATAGTTGACCAGGGAAAACCATGTTAGTATGCCAATTCTACTGAAAAGAATATTTGGAGCAATTATATATATATATATATATATATATATATGTATGTATGTATGTATGCTTGTGCTTATAGATTTAGTTTCTTTAATTTGTCTGTTTGATTTTTGGCTACATGCAGCTTGTTTTACCGCGACCCGAAACTGTCTCATGCTTGCCCATCTTTTTGGAATTGGCGCATGTATATATACATGCACATACCGAGCCAAACTGAGAGTCCACTATTCCTTGCCACCAAAGCCATGCGGGGATTGCTGTGTACATTTTTGCTGCTTTTTTTGCGCTCTTTGTCAAGAGTACCGCGAGCTCAAAATCCGTGGATTAGACCCGGAAGGAGGTACGTAATATCAATGTTATATATATATATATATCAATGTTTAAGTTACAAGCTTTGTTTATGATCTAAATTGGACTGAAAAAAAGTATTTTCTCTGAATATAGACCTAGAACTGTTGAACAAACCTTTTCTATTTCTAAAACTCATGAAAAATGTTATTTATTTTCCAAGAAAAATATTAATGAGTTTTTGTCCCAAAAAAATCTTAAATATTTACACCTTGGTTTAGTCCAAGTTGTTGTTAAAACTTTAACCAGAAAAGGAATTGATGTTTATGTGCTTATGTGTTTACGTGATGCTAAATTTAAGAAATTTAATTATAGCATTCTTGGCATGATTACTGCTTCTTTGTATGATAGTCCTATTTACTTTGATTGTTATCCTGATCTTGCTCTTGCTTTAGATAATCCTAATATTATTAAAGCTTTAACTTTGAATATATTGACTTCTGGTTATAATATGGATGATGATAGTAGACCTTTTACTCTAATTTACCGAATTTTTTATAGATTGCTTGATTCCCAGCTAACTCCTCGGTCTAGAGGACATAATCCTGCTGGAAAAACTTTGTTGATTCAATGTTCTACCCCTGATGCTAAGATCCAAGTCTCTAAAATGATTCAATGGCAAGATATTACTCTTCCTAGAGAATGGACTTTGGAACAAGTAGCACCACCTGTTAAACCTGTTTTGGATGAACTTGATCTTACTAAAATTGCACAATATACTGATGGAACTGTTAAAATATTTTTTTGATGATACCAAGGAAAGAATGGCTCTGATATATATATGTATATATATATATATATATATATATATATTAAAGCATATCCTCAAATGCCATGTTGGTCTAAGTTTATACATTTCTTGAGACCCTCTTTATATAAGAAAAACTTATATGGTTATTTTTATAAATTTGATATAATAATTTTTTTTTAAGTCTAAATTTCTTTTATGTCATTAAGACGAGTTTAATGGGCTAAATGTATTTATTTTCACTTTTTAATTATATGTTGTGCACAAGTTATATGTATGTTGAATAAATTTTAAAAGTTATTTTCCCAAAATTTAGATAAAAATTTATTGATTAAGAATATGATATTCTTGCTTGAGTTTAATAATGGAAATAGAATAAAGTAAAAGGATGACTTATAGCGTCTGTTTAGGATTTCTTTATTTTGTTGAAACTAAATTTTTTTTACTGAAATATTGTAAATAAAGGTAAAAGTTAACTAAAATAGTGAAGACCCATGAGAAAATAAATCAGATTTTAGTGTAAAAATAAAAACTAGTCCGTAAAAAAAAAAAAAAAATAAGAAAAAAAAAGAGGCATGAAGTAAGCAGTAAATTATGAGGTACCTCATAATTTTTTTTTTCTTCGTACTCGTCTTTTTTCGCCCAAACGCCCTTTTCTTCTCCTTTGTCTCTTTCGTTTTAATTTCGTTTCAAGACTCTGAGGCTTTTAGGTTTTAAGTCATGATAATGAGTACTCATTCTATATTTGTCACCACAACTTCAAACGCTTTAGCTTTTTGTTGAGTGGGCAGTGTGCCTTGATAGCCACCCCACTTGAAATAAGGTTGCTTGGACAAATTCAAACCGCCTTTTTTTGTTAATTGGACAAATCAAGCAATAGATATATAACTAACGATCTGTCATATGCCATCAAACTTCTTGTGTTTTATAATATTATTATTATACTTATAATTATTATATTAATGAGATAGATGACATTGAAACTAGAGGTTAACCTATTTAATGAGATATAGATTTATAATTATTTTAATGAATTATATAAAATTTGACTACTGAATACATATAAACAAATATATCTATTTATATATATTAATCAATATATTAAATAATAAATTATGTCAAAATGATTCACCGATATTAACTAGTATTGAAATATTTCATTATTTGATAAAAAAAAGAAAAAAAGAAAAAACCAAAATGACCTCTAGTAAGGTATTGACTCCCTTGGTCTAGTCACTTGAGAAATATCTTTATATTTTTTATTATAATAATCATAATTATTTATATTTCCTTTCTTTACAATGACTTGTAATATAATTAGAACTATTTTCTTAAATATTATAACATGTAAGAAGTATTATACATGATTCTTAAATATAGTTTTTTATTAAATTTATAAAATTAACTTATAGGGTATACACACTGGATATCAACTATAGTTATTACACTGATCCACTAAGAATAAACATGATCTATTATTCGTTATTTTAATTTGCTCCTTTTTTTTTCTTGGTGATGGATGTGATAAAGGTTGGGCAGCAGCCAATGCTAAGAAATTGAAGGACAGAACCACAGCACCTCCAATTCCTTCACCAGGCATGACTCGTTAGGGCTTGCTTTCATGGCTATTCTTCATTCGTACTAATGTTTAGTTTGTAATTTGTTCCTTTGATGATACCTCAAGACCTAGTGCATTTTCTTTTCTTCTCTATTTCTTTAGGTTTAAAACATCTCTATGTTGTACCCGAAATTCACTTGTGTTTGGTTTTATGTGCTCTAAAATAAGGAAATTAAAACAACCATGTATGGTAAACTAAGTGGATTGAGTGGTATAGTGTTAAATTAATTTAGTTTTTTTTTTTTCTTTCGAGGGCACTCACCAATTTGAGCTGGCTTATGATCAATACTTATTTTTTCAATTGTCAAATATAAAATATTGTAAAAGTAGATAAACAAATATAGGAAAATAGAGAGAGAGAACCGTATGTTTGGCTTGATCAGTCGCATCCACCCAACTAGGAAAAAGTGAGAGGAACAGTGTTTGGCTTCTTCTTCTTTTTTTTCCTGTTGGCAACCAGTGGAGGTGGAGGTGGAGGAGCAATGGAGAGGGAGATAGAGAGAGAGAAACGTATGTTTAGAATGTAGAGAGAGAGAGACAAAAGGAGAGAGAGAAACTTAGAGAGAAAGAAAGAGTCAAAGCTCAAATTTTGTTGGGCTTAGACATAAGTTTAAAATGTAATAAATGAGGATAATTAATGAGATTCTAATAAAAATATTTGTAATAATGAGGGTATTTTTTTAATCGTTTAATTTACTTCAAATTTAAAAAAATGTGTAACTCTATAAAAATTACACATTTTTAAGATCATAGATTTCAAAAAGATCTAACGATTAAAAAATCACATCAGCCAACTAAATTAATTTGAGAGAATATTATATTATTTCCTTTTTTACTTTGTTTCTCTCTCCTAATTAATTCTTCCCTAACCTTGCACAAGTGCCTATGCTTACCGTGTTAAGTTGCGGATTTGCTTTTTCATGGTCTTATACTTAATGTTCTTAAGTTGCAAATCAGTGAGTTGAAACTGCCATCAATAATAATATACTAAGGACGTGATTCATAATAAGAGAACATAAATACATAATATTTGTGTGCTGTGAAAAAATTAAGGTTTGAAGCCCCATGTTGAAAGCTTGTGTCTAAGGCAACAACACAAACATAAAAAACTTTTACTGTTTCAAACTTCAATGTTTAAAAGAATAAAACTTTCTTTCCAACTTCTTTATTCTTTTGAAAGCTAGTATTTAAAACTTACTGGCTCTTTGGCTTTTGCAACTGAATATTAATAATTGCTTTTGCTAGGAGATTTTGAGTTTATGAATCCACTAGCGTTTATGAATACAAATTGGAATCTGTTTTTTTTTTTTTAATGAATCCACTAGTGTCTATAAATGAGTGGTCATTGTTCTCAAATGCAAATACGACATCATTTATGGGAAAGGAAATTGAATTGTTGAAGTATAATTTCAGTGGAGAGGATTATAAAAACATAGAGGTAACAGCAACATAGTCCCTCAAGATTGTTTACAATACAATTCCTTAGTTTTTTTTTTTTTTGCAATAAAATTAATAATTGTTTCTTTTAAAAAAGAAAGGAAAAAGAAGAAGTGGTGGCATGCCTGTTTAAAGAGAGTAATTCTTAGATACTCTCGGAGCACGGAGAATAGTGCTCCCTCCTCTCACATTCATGGTGGGGTCTGTTTATTAAATTCATGGTGGGGTCCACCATAAATGTGAGAGGGAGAGCACCATTCCACTATACTCCAGGAGTACCTAAAAATTTTTCGTTTAAAGAAGTGAAATTTGGAAAGGAATAAATAAGGAGAGAGAGAGAAGATGCAATTAATTAGGTATGAATGTCAAAAGTAATAAACATTTAATGATGCATTTTTAACTGTTAAATATTTTTGAAATTAATAGTTTATAAAAGATGTAACTATTATGAAGTTACACCAGATGTAACTTGAATATATATATTAACAAGCATGACCTCAAATGCCATGTTGGTCAAGTAAAAGGATGACTTATAATATAATTATTTAGTCCAAGAAGATGATTTCGTACAAAGTATTTATCGTGCCAATATGTACGCAAGTACAAAAATACTTATGTTTCGTTCTCATTTAAGTACTGGCCTTACTGTTACTGGTCATGTACCAAACATATATTACGTTAAACGCAATACATTATAGTAAACGCAACCATTTTCCATTAGGACCCATTCCACCTCATAATTTCTTTTTCTTCTCCGTCTTCCGTTTTAATTTCGTTTCAAGACTGAGGTTTTTGGGTTTTAAATTTATGATAATGAGTACTCATTCTATAATTTTCAAACCCTTTAGCTTGTTATTGACCGGGCAGTGCGCCTTGACAGCCACCCACTTCAAATAAGGTTCGTTGGACAAATTCAAACCACCCTTTGTTAAATGGAAAAATCAAGCAATAGATTTATAATTAATGATCTGTCAATTCTAGTTTGTGTGATCTACCATATGCCATCAAACTACTTGTGTTTCATATTATTATTGTTATTATTATTATATTAACTAGCATGTAACTTCATGCAAAAACATTGATGCATTTAAAATTAAATAAGATTTTTATTATAAAAATATAAATAATTAGTTAAATTAATTTTTTTAAACTTGTAACACATTCATTCATGCATATATATAGATACATTTACAATTAAACACAATATTTATCATAAAATATAAATAATTAGTCAAATTATTTTTTTAAAGTAAACATAATTAGTCACATATTAAAATTCTTACCTAAATTTAACACTACTTATGATCATTTTTTTTCTAATTTTTAATAAGATAGAACGTGTGGTAATTTTTGTTATATGGTGACTTCTTTTTTTTTTTTGAAAAACATGTGATTTTAATTGAGTATATGTGATTGTTTTATTTTTTATTTTTTATTTTATAGTTCATTAATATTAGATTCTTAGTATTTTGCACTAATTAACTCACTTGACACAAAAATTAAAAAACTTAAGTAGACACATAATACAAGCTTAAGTGGATAATTATGGTGTAGTTTCCACATAAATTTAAACACATGGCGCAAAATTGGATTATAATTTCAAATTATAATTCAATTTTCTCTAAATTTTACCTATTAGTACATACATATATATATGTGTGTGTGTGTGTGTGTGTATACACACACACACATACACACACACATATATATATATATAGATGACTTATAAATTTGAATTTTTTTTAGTTATATGATTATGTTTTTTATGGTTTATTATATTGGATTCCTCATTTTCTACACTAAATTAACTAATTTGGCACAAAAACTTAAAAATTTAGATTAGATAGGATACATAGTGCAAAATTAAACTTTAATTGAAATTCAATGTTTACACTAAATTAACTCACTTGGCACAAAATTCTAAAATTTAGATTAGATGAGACACATGGCGCAAAATTATACTCTAATTTAATTCTAATTTGAAATTAAATTAAATTTTCTTTCCGCTTTACCTATTATTATATATATAGATAATATAGGTAACATTTAAACTGGAGGTTAACCTATTAAGAGCATTCCTATTAAAGCTTATAAAATGCTAAAAAGTTATATTTTAGCAACACAAACCACAAAAGCATCTACATTAATGATGTTAAATTTTAAAATTTTAACATCCAAGCTACAGTGAGCTGCCATCTTTGGTAGCTCACTGTAGCAAGAATCTTTAAAAAAAAATTAATTTTTTATTTCATTCTCTCTCTTATCCTATTAAATAATATTTGTTTCTCTTTCTTCTTAAATTTCTCTATTTCCTATCTTCTTCTCCGTTCACCACACCAAACTGAAACAAAATACATCATAAACTCAAAGGCCAAAAACCCCACCATATTATCCAAATTAAAATCTCAAATCATCTGTAAAAGGTTATATCTCACCATTGATGACTCTATTGTGTGCTTACCCACAAAAATTTTCAAACTTTGATTGTCATATTTCACATCTCCCACTCTGTTGAAATTTGTCATAATTAGATTTGCATGCATCCTCTGGCTCAAACTCTCTCAAGATAATATGTGGTGGTGCTAAATGGTTTTGGGTCATGGTTTGCTATGTTGTGGTGGTGGTAGCTGATTTTGGGTCATGGGTTTGGTGTGTTGTGGTGGTGGTTGATTTTGGGCAACGGTGGTAATGGTGGGCAACAATGGGTTTTTTTTTTTTTTTTTTCCTGGTGGTGGGGGTCTTGGTGAATTGTTTGGGTTTTTTTTTTTTTTGGTGGTGGCTTGTGATTGTGATGGTGATTGTTGTGGTTGGTGGTGTTGGTTTATTGTAATGGGTTTTGTGGTGGGTTATTGATGATGGAGGTGGTTGTTTTGGTTGTGGATGGTTTTTTTTTTTTTTTTTTCCGGTGGGTTGTGATTCCCATGGTGTGGTGGTGAATGTGGTTGGTGGTGAAAGTGGCTAGTGCTGGTGAAAGTGGCTGGTGGTTGTTGTGGGTGGTGGTGGCTGGTTGCTATGAATTTTTCGTTGGGAAGTTTTATTTTATTTTAATAAGTTGTTTAAATTATTTTAATGAGAAGAATGTAAAAATAGAAGTTTATTTTGATATTGGGTGTATTGTAGAATGAGTTGTTAAAATAGATAAAGTGGCCTTTTGAGATGTTAAAAGCTAAATTTTTTAAAAGCTTTGATGGGAATGCTCTAAATGAGATATAGATTTATAATTATTTTAACAAATTATATAAAATTTGAATATTGAACACATATAAAAAATATATATCTATTTATATATATATATTTATCAATATATTTAATAATAAATAATCTCAAAATAGTTCTGTAAGTGCACAATTGCACCTGGACCCAAAACGATTACGGGCTCAGGCCCAATGAGCCTTCAACAATAAAATTTGTAGAGTATGGGTTTCAAATCTAGGTTGGAAGTACTAAGAACTTGATAACAGGTTAAGAGTTACAAATACTTGTAAACAACAATCAATAATTGCAAATAGACCTCCTCGGACGTAAGCCGAGGACTATCTTGTATTATTTCTCTTTCTTTCTTAAAGATTACAAAAATCTGCCCCCTTCTTTGTTCCAAGTCCCCCCTTAAATACTTCTTTTTCCGATGCTTTATCCACGTGTTGCTCCAACCCCCTCCCCCCAAGATATTTCTTTTCTTAGTACCTTTGAATAGTGACTAGAAGTTTCAGTTCTACTGTTCAGGGGTCACTTCCCCATTAATGCGGCCAGGGAGGTAGGTGCAGAGTCTTTAATGTGGAGGTAGCAGCCTTTGCTTTTGGTATTTTTCTAATACCTGTATGTCTACAACGTTCAAGGGCTCCCCCCTTTAACCATTAGTCTTCCCAGAGTTGTGCCTTGACCCTCATAATGAAGCTCTGAGTTCTCTTGGATCTGTCCGAGGAGAAACTCGCCCTCGGCTGTATCCTCGGACCCTCGGCGTATGGGCCGATTCGTAGAGCTAACAAATTCTTAGCTCAAGAGCAGGTCGGCCCTCCTTGCTACAGCCCAAAAGCCCAAATACCCACTTGGGTTATCTTACTCCCCACAGGTTCATTGATATTAACTAGTATTGAAATATTTCGTTTTCTGGTAAAAAATCAAAATGACCTCTAGTAAAGTATTGACTCCCTTAGTTTAGTCACTTGAGAAATATCTTTATATTTTTTATTATGAAAATCATAATTATTTATATTTCCTTTCTTTACAATGACTTGTAATATAATTAGAACTATTTTCTTAAATATTATTATATGTAAGGAGCATTATACATGATTCTTAGTAAATATAGTTTTTTTTTATTAAATTTGTAAAATTAACTTATAGGGTATATACGCTGGATATCAACTATAGTTATTACAATGATCCACTAAGAATAAACATGATCTATTACTCATTATTTTAATTATTTTAATTTGTTCCTTTTTTTTCTTGGTGATGGATGTGATAAAGGTTGGGCAGTAGCCAATGCTAATGCTACGAAATTGAAGGGCAGAATCACAGCACCTCTAGTTCCTTCACCAGGCATGACTTGTTAGGGCTTGCTTTCATGGCTGTTCTTCATTCGTTCTAATGTTTAGTTTGTAATTTGTTCCATTGATGATACCTCAAGACGTAGTGCATTTTCTTTTCTTCTCAATTTCTTTAGGTTTAAAACATCTCTGTGTTGTACCTGAAATTCACTTGTGTTTGGTTTTGTGTGCTCTAAAATAAGGAAATTAAAACAACTATGTATGGTAAACTAAATGGAATGAGTGGTGATGTGTTAAATTAATTTTGTTTTTTTGTTTTCAAGGGCACTCACCAATTTGGGCTGGCTTATGATCAATACTTATTTTTTCAATTGTCAAATATAAAATATTGTAAAAGTAAATAAACAAATATAGGAAAATAGGAATATATATATATATATATATATATATATATATATATATAATTAAGATATTAATACAATGTATTTACAATGTAGAGAATCAAAGTACTTCATCTTTCATTCTCAGCGTGCATTTGTGCCCAATCCGTGTGTTCACGTTTTTTTAGTGGAACCTGGTGGTACTGTTAACGTATCATCAAACTCACTTTTTCACAGATTTTTAAGTAAATTTGGGTCTCACAGTACTATTCATATTTTTAAAAATTATTTTGTTATAGTGTTTTTAGCAATAAGTTTTCAGTTTTCAGCAAATAAGCGGTATCTAAATACACTCTCAAAGTATTTAGTAAGCATGTTGATGTTTGATACAAGCCTTGAGCATGATATAATCAAGATAGTAGGATATAAATAAGATACATTTTTTTTTCAGGTTATTATTTAACACATATAGATTCGTGTTAAAGTGGATCTCACTTTGACACGTTTAATATAAATAACTTAATAGATTCTTTTATATTTAAAATGTTGTTTGCCTCAAACATTTTAGCTTATCTAATTTTTAACAGATAATTTAATAAGTAGTCAACAAAAAATTGCTTCCAAATAGACACTAATATTGAGATAAATTTCTCTCAAATTGGATAATTAATAAAAACAGGTTAAATTACAAAAGGCTCTCTTGAGGTTTTAGGGAATGACACTTTGTTCTAAAATTTAAGAGAAAAGACATATTCCTTTCTTGAGATTTAAAGATAATCACATATTAATCCTTCCATCAATAACAATAGAGTAAATTACAAAATACACCTCTAAAGTTTAGGGTTGTTTGGATTTTATACTCCAAAATTTTAGAAATTTTATTTGACACTCTAAAATTTGGTTTTGTTAGCATTTCCCATCCTTCGATTAGTTTTTGCCTTCAAGTGACACATTGGATTGCTGACATGTCTTTTTTTTTTTTTTTTGTGGTGCCAAATCAACCCTTAAACCACTTCAAAAAATAAAATAAAATAAAAATCAAGAGATGGCTTCTCCAAACAACCCTGTTTCACCCAAAATAAAAACACAAAACTTAGTCAAACATTACGACGCTGTTCCACAAAACATCAACTCAATTCCCAAATCAAAACCTACGAACCTAGCTCCCTAACACTTACAAACCAATTGTGAACCCAAACCAACTCCATCGTCGACAGCTTCAAATCAAGTCCAATACGACAGCCACAGTGACAGTGAGCTGCTATTCTCTTTCTCTCCAGCTCTGTTTTCTCTCTTTTTGGAATTGGTTTACTTGAGCTTCATTATAGTTTTTGTTGCTTAAAAGATTTGGATTTTTGGTTGTTCCCGGATGAATAGAATGATTGGGGTTTTTGTTGTGTATTTATAGGGCTATGATATCATCCCAAAGGAGATTCCTGATATTGATGTAAGCAATTCCCCCAAGCTTTCCAGGTTGAGGAGATTGAAGCTCTAGTTGTTGTTCCAACACTTGAGCTTGGTTTTGATATAGGTATTGCCCAAGCTGTGTTGGAAGGAGATTCAAACCTCATCATGAAGGTCTTGAAGGAGGGTTGGCAGTTTTTTACCTCTTTTGCTTCTCTCATTCAAGATGCTGATCTATTCTTTGGGACTATTTTAGGTTAATTTAGTATTGAAATTGTAATTATTGCTAAGATAGAAAGTTACATTCTTAAAATCTAATAGGAATGTGACTAATAAACCAATTAGTCCATAAATATTGCTAGGATGCGCACTTTGAAAAGACTACTGTTGAATTATACATTATTATTATGCTTCTAAGCATGCAAAAATTCAAAACAAACAATGTAATTATATAAAAATAATAATAATAAAAAGGTTGCCATAAATGTGACACCCTTTAGTTTTAACGTGATAATAATAATTCTTATGCAAATCATAAGGAGATATTCAAAATTTTATTGAATAAATGTAGATTAAAAGAGGATTAGTATTTTAAGAAGTCCCTGTCCCATTTACTTGAGTGGATTTGAGGTCCAAGAAGTTTAAGTCGGAGTAACTACATTTTTGGACCAAGTATAGTAGTAAACTAAAAAGAATGAGAATAGTGAGTGGGCTTTGTTGGCCCCAACACTAGCCCATCCTATCATCAAAATAAAAGAAGGAAAGAAAATTAAAAATTATTTTTGGACGTTGGTTTCTTGGAGTTTTTAAGCCCTAGGTGTATTGGATTTAGACCTAGATATTGCCGTTGAGGTTGCATATTCTAGGGAGAATCATGACCTTGTGTTGAACCTTTTGGTGTTTTGGAATATTTTTATTTTTGTATATTTTGGAGGCATATGATTTTATAGTTTGGTAAATGTGTTATAAAACTTTGACTTATATTGTGGAGATATTAACACATTAGTATTTTATCATGTGAATATTGTTAGGTTCTAAGACCTTTAAGTTTAAATGTATTAGAACACTAATTGTAATGTTGGCAAACCATGATCAAAACGTTTTAGTCTTGTTTAAACTGCTCAAAGTATGTATCTTATATGTAAAGTTGGAATTGAGTTGCCGTAGAATTTACTATGCAATTCTACCTGGCTCGATTGATCGAGAATTAGACTCGACCAATCGAAGCTCCTGTAGATTGTTTTTCTGCAAATTTTTCCAACCAGCCTAAGCCCATTAAGGATTCGAGTTTCAAATCTACTTCTCCCACTATATAAAGGAAACCCTAAGCACATTTTTAAAGGTTTCTAAGAGAGAGAAGAGTGTGCTTCTTTTTGTATCTAGGGTTTGTACCCAAAAGTTCTCTAGAGTCTTTTTGTTTATGCTGTATGTGTAAATCTCTTGTGAGATTTAGAGGTGTTTGCCTTCACATATACTTAGGGTTATTAAGAATCAAGATTATGTCAAGAATTTGATGATAATTCAGTTGCTGATTCAAGAACTTAAAGATATATAAGCGGGAGTGCTTGTGCTTGCTAGGAATTCAAGAAAGAAGTAGTCCGTAGACTCGGAGCTGTCACGTGGTCGTGATAATAAGTTTCCTACTCGAGGTAGCAATAAGATGTTAGTGGTCTAAGTCGCTATTGTGTAAACTTCAGATCATAGTGGATTCGGTTTTACCTTGAGGATAGCTAGGTTAAATCCACCCCAGATTTTTTACCGATTTGGTTTTCTTGGGTCATCATATCGTTGTGTTATTTATTTTTTCGCTGCTTTGCATGATATAATTGTTTTGTGTTAACCTAGATCTGTATAATTTACCTAAGTTAATAACTTGGCTAAATAACTAGGTTAATCTGGTTGTTTTAAGGGATCTAAAAACGTACAAGTGGTATCAGAGCGGGTTAGCTCTAGTATTTAGATATTTTGATCTAAGAGTTGATCCTTGATCCTTGTTATCACGGATAATTTTATGTGTCTTACTGTGTTTGATTGTGATGATTTGAATAAAAAGGACACTGTTGTTTTTGTTGATTTTATTGATGCTTGTAAAACTCTACGTAAAGAATTATCAAAATCTTTGAAAATTGCTAAGAAATTCAAGGAAGAGTTAAAATTAGCTAATCTTGAAAAAGAAGAATTAATTGTAAGATTAGATGAATCTAATAAAAAGAATGAATTTTTGATAAATCAAATTTCCTCTCAAGATAAGAAGATGAAAAGCTTAGAACAAGAGTTAGTTGAATCTAAAGCTAAAATTGAAAATTTGACTAGTACCAAGCTTGCTGTTGATAACAAAAGTGTTTTTGTTTCTCTTAAGCCTAAAACTGAGAAAGTTTATATCCCTCCTTTTAAGAGGAATAATAAAGAAAATGCTTATTTTGCTAGGTTACACAAAGGGAAAAGGTCTGATGTAAACACTAAAATTTCTAAACCTATGTCTAAACCTACTTTTAGAGAGTATAACAAATCTATTTTTGTGCATACCTGTCATATTTGTGGTGTTGTTGGTCATATTGGACCAAATTGTTCTTTGTTGAGGCAAAAACCAAAATCTGAGATTAGATTTGCTGTCAGGAATATTGATGTTCCTAAATTTGTTCCTGTTTGTCACTTTTGTGGTGTCTCCGGTTACATTCGTCCTAATTGTCATAAATTGAAATTTAAATATTCTGTATTTCAATCTAGGATATGTGATGATGTTTCTCCTGCCATAAGTCTATATAAATTGTTTCATATTCTTTTGAAAAATTTAAGCTTGTTGGCTTGTGAAAGGAAATTGCAGGATTTTAGTCTTTCTCAGAAGATTGGTATAATCCCTCAAATACACTCTACTTCTCATGGATTTTCACCTACAAAGCCGAAGACTCGTGCTATATGGGTGAGAAAAGATTCTCTAAGGTGAGTGTTGTTTACTAGTCCTTGATTTAATTCTTTCAATTAATTGTGGACATGTTTTTTTTTAGTTTTTGATTGTTTTATTTTCTTAGGTTGTTTTGATTATTCAAAAATTAAAAAACATTGAAAATTTTCAAAAAAACAAAAATATTTTATTTTGTGTCTAGTTTTATTTCTCTTGAGGATTACATGAATTATGATATCTCTCTCTTGTTTTAGAACATGCTTAACATTGTGGAGAAACTTGAATAGTATGTGTTATATAAGTGTAAGCTATTTCTGATTTTATGTGAGTATGTACTAGTTTGTACATGTACTCATGGGTTAATTAAGAAATTGATATTTCTTGTTTGTGTACCCTCTATAGCTTAGTTGTGCACTATCATGCATAGCTTTGCATTGTTCATTTAACATAATGTGTGCTTTTTGTTTTTGGTCATAAAATTTTTTAAAACCCAAAAGATTTTTATTTCTTTTGTATTACATATCATGGATATGTAATTGAGGTTGACCAATTTATCTTTACATAACATGTTTATGTACCTTGTTTAGCTTGGATGAGTTTCTTTTATTGTACTTTGCTAGTTTGAGCTTTGAAGTGCATGTTGTGTGAGAAGATATTTATAGTTTTTGATCACTTGATCTTAATCTTGATGTCACATGCTTTTGATTGTCGGACTTGATCTTAATGAGAATGGCATAAATAACCATCTCACCACTGTTTATTAGCCAATCATGAACACCTTAGTGCATATTGTAAGATTTTGTACTCGAGAAAGTGCAGCACATGCACAAAAAGAACATAAGGTGTAGTTTCGATTTAAATGCTAAAATTGGTGTGTATATTATTGGACTATAATAATTTCAATCAATTAAAATTGGTGTGTACATTATCCTGGCTATTTTAATAAGTTTTTTATCAAATAAAATTGGTGTGTATATTATGAGGCAAATCAAAAAACTTACATGATTGCAAGCTTTTATTCTAGGAGATGTGAGAGTTATATGATGTAACTCTTTAAGGGATAGTCTCTTTTAAATTATATGATGTATTTTGTGGAAATTATGATTGATTACTATCTATTTATCACCTCACATGTATCTCAAACTTTTGTTAGTTGCACACACTTCACAAGTTACTCTTTACTAAACTTAGTACATTATATTGTATGTGATATTGTTGTGACCATCCAAGATTATGTTTTTTATGGTGTTTGATGCAAAATATGGACAAATTGGTTGAAAAACTTGTTTTTGAATGATTTGGGTTGAATTCATGTGTTTTTGAAAAAAAATTTAATCTCATACTCATGCATTTCATTATTGAAATATTGTGTTTTAAGGACATTCTGCATAAAATTGCTTTGTTTTTCTAAAATTTAAGTTTTCTAGATTTTCGATCGATCGAAGCTGTTTCTCGACCGATCGAAAATGCGTTAAAATTTTTGTTTAGCTTCTGCCTGGCTCGATTGATATCCGATCTATGCTCGACCGATCGAAAATGAAAAGTTTTTAGTTTCTATGGTTTTGACCAAATTTTTATGTATCATTTGTGTTTAAGACTCATATGCATTGTATTTTTTTTTTGTATCCATTTTGCAGTTTTGCAGTCATATCTCTCATTGTTTTCACACATAACATGCGTACACTTTGCTATATTGGGTACTCAACTTGATTTAAAAATTAATTGATTAATCTTTGAGTCCTTTGTACATTTTAGTATATGCTATTTTTTTTTATGTGTGAACTACATAAAATATTTTTCTTAAGAGATATGATGGATAATAAATGTGCAAATATTTTTTCTATTCATGCAACTGTTTAGGGGTCACATAGTGTTAAGTTTGCTTTTATTAAAAAACAGAATATTTTTTTTCAATTGAATCCTCAATTTTTTTTAGGTTTGTGTGTTTTTTTTCCCCACCTCCTATTTTTCCCTAAAATTGTTTTTCCCTCCAAAACTTTTTTTGTTTTTCCTATATTTATAGGGGGAGAAACTCGTTTTTAAACTTTGCTCTTCATAGGGGGAGTTGTCTCTATTTTCTATAGAGTCGAATTGTTTTGTGTTTCCTTAATTCTCTATCTTTTGTTGCGTATGTATTTTGTTTACTCTTGGTTTGAGTTGTATTTGTCAATACGTGACAAAAAGGGGGATAAATAGATGAAATTCCTTTGAGAATCTTGTTTGTTTGTTTTCTTTAGGGGGGAGTTGAATTTGTTTTTGAAAATGGGAGAATATAAAAACTTTTTGATGTATCTAACTTAGGGGGAGAGTTAGTTTACTTTTGTTTTTATATTGTGTTTCATATTCATTTACTTGTATTTTCCACACATGTGTTTATGCGTTTGTTGAATGTTTAAGGAATATACAAGTTGATTCAGTTTTGCAACTGTCTACACTTGCAACTGATGGATAATAGTTAGGTTGAATTTGTTATGTTGGGCTATTTTTTGTAATGGGCTGTTTTTAAGTAAACTTTGAGCACTTTGTTATGTTTGTGTTTTGTCATGGATTGCCAAATGGGGAGTTTGTTAGGTTCTAAGACCTTTAGGTTTAAATGTATTAGAACACTAATTTGTAATGTTGGCAAATCATGATCAAAACGTTTTAGTCTTGTTTAGACTGCTCAAAGTATGTGTCTTATATGTAAAGTTAGAATCGAGTTGCTGCAGAATTTACTATGCAATTTTGCCTAGCTCGATCGATCGAGAATTAGACTCAACCGATTGAAACTCGTGCATATTGTTTTTCTGCAAATTTCCAACCAGCCCAAGCCCATTAAGGATTAGGGTTTGAAATCTACTTCTCCCACTATATAAAGGAAACCCTAAGCACGTTTTTAAAGGCTTCTAAGAGAGAGAAGAGTGTGCCTCTTTTTGTATTTAAGGTTTGTACCCAAAAACTCTCTAGAGTCTTTTTATTTATGCTGTATGTGTGAATTTCTTGTAAGATCAAGAGGTGTAAACTTCAATTCTTTCATAGTGGATTCGGCTTTACCTTGAGAATAGCTAGGTTAAATTCTCCCCAAGTTTTTTACCGATTTGGTTTTCCTAGGTCATCATATCATTATGTTATTTATTTTTCCACTACTTTGCATGATATAATTGTTTTGTGTTAACCTAGATCTGTATAATTTACTTAAGTTAATAACTTGGCTAAATAACTAGGTTAATCTGATTGTTTTAAGGGGGTCTAAAAATGTACAAATATTTTGCTTCCTTTATGGGAGTGGGAAAAAAAATTATAACAGTTTCTCTTAATGGTCTATTTTCTCTATTTTCTCTTATTTTGGACAAATGAAGATTTGGAGAAATTATAAGATTTTTATGGTGGACAAGTGACATGGTCCACTATTCCACTAAAAGACTTACACTTATTTAAAATTGCTGAGTTAAAAAAAAATTTTAAACAGAAATTGATTAGTGACTCAGCAATTTTAAACAAGTGAGAGATTTTTAGTGGAATGGTGGACAAATGACGTGGTCTATCATGAGGATTGTATAATTTCTCCAAGATTTGGGGCATGACAATGAATGTGATATAGTTATTATATGACATTGTTACTTACTCTCTATGAAATTGCCTTTCTCAAAAATAGACAAATCCGAAATCTATTTGTTTAGCCATAAATTCAGCCCATGTTACTAACTAAATAAGCACTTGGAACAAATTTAAATTGGGTTCGAAAATTCAACCCAAAAGGCCATTAATGTGGTCCACGTGCTTGCCAAAAACCGCAAGTGGAGATAACCAAATAAAGCCCCATGAAAGCAACACCAAGGCCCATCCGTATGCACAAGAGAACCTCAAGGCCATTTGGGGAAATTGGCCCATTAAAGCCCACAAAATTAATATGAGCTAATTAAGGCTCATGGCTAGAACAAGTCCAAAGTCAAATTGAAGCACTGTTTTTTGCCTCCATCACATTCACATGGACCAAGCTGATTGAGGAGGAGGGAAGGAGAAAACTAGGAGCAGCAAAATGGAGGGCAAAAGGGTCATTCTCCATCCACTTGGACTTGCTCAAGAATCTCGCAAATGAGCTTGGAACGCATGCATGTCAGATCTTTGGGTCCATGATTAATGTCACGTGTACGTAGAAGAAGACCCTCATTTTTTTTTTTTTTTGATGAACAACATAAAGAATTTTATTAAAAAGCTGAAGAAGATTAGTACAGTGTAAAAGCATCTTGGTCCTTGTAAAAGTCGTGACTTGATAGTGGGCGAGAAAGCTTTAGTTGCTACTTGTAAAAGTCGTGGTCCTTCGATTTTTCAGTGAAGACAAATTGATTACCGTTGGTGACCAGTCAAGGAATAAGGGGAACCTCCCATGCAAATGCAACGTGGACCAAACTCACCTAGCCCCAATCATGGTTTAGCTACTTAGCTCCTATAAACTTCAAGTCAAGATCCTATTATTACTATCAAACAAATATTGCTTCTCTGAAAGATTTTTGGAATTTTCATTGTGTCATCATCTACGTACCGATCAAAGTAAGCTAATTTTCCATTATACGGGTTCATATGCATAGACTAATTACTCCAGTTAATATGGCCATCAGTCTAGTTACTATACATTTTGGATTCATGCTAGCCTCTGTTCTTGCATTTTTGTAGTTATTGGAAATTACGTTTACGTGTGGAATAAGTGGAAAAGAAGACGGATTTGTTAATTTTTGCGAAGTTCCATCAAAAAACAAATCAACCATTTTATTTTAATCAAATTTTAGGAGGTCAAGATGTAACAATTAGAAAGTATTCACATAACTAAATTGTGATGCAAATATATAAGTTATAACTAAGGGCTTATCCACAAAATACAAAATTTACTAACTTAGATGAAACTAAAACAACTTCATTTTATAGTCCAAATTTAAAGAGAGAGGAAAAAGTGGAGTCTGGATATTGAACATCTAAATTTAGGAGAAAAGAAAATTTATAAAATTTAGATTTGAATGTTCAATGTTTTGATTTACTTTTACAAAAGAGAAAAAAAATGGGATTGAGATTATCAAAATCCCATTACAACCCCAAATGTATAATTAATTTGACCATTAGTGTTTGCCTATTGCCTCAAATTATGGATAAGATCAAATCACAATTAAGGGTCCGTTTCCTTTTCCTTCCATTGTCAAAGAGACAACTGTAATACTTGAACAACTTAATATCATTGAAAATTAGCACTAAATGTACACTACCTTAGCTTTTTACGTAGAGAATGTCTTCAACCATATGTACTTAATTAGGCTGATAGGTTGAGATCATACCCTTAGCCAGACACAACGCACACATAGGGAGAAGGAAAATAAATAAAAAATCTATCCAGCTTGCATATTTGGAAACATTCAATTAATAATATTACTTTAATCTAACAGCTTGAGAAGAGGATATTCTACCTAGCAGCTATTTTAAACAATTTAACCATTAATAGTCAAAGACCAAACCCTTACAAAGTCTTCTGGAGAGAGAGAGAGAGAGAGAGAGAGAGAGCCTCTGACAAAGTCAAGGGCAACCTATGGAGCTTTGCAGTATAAGAAGTGAACTCACCATTGGGTACTATTGTGCAAATATTGTAGTAGTATAGTGCTCTGTAATTGACATCCTCTTCGTGCTGATATCTTATCTTTCCATCTCTAAAATGTATCCTAATAATGAGAACTCCAATCCAGCTCCGTACACTTCTCCACCTGAGGGGCAATGGTCCACTGGTCTTTATGATTGCTTTGAAGATCCCTCCAATTGTAAGGAAATCCTCTATTTGTTTTATTTCAAATGAAAAAAAAAAAAAAAAAACCTATCAAAATAGTGTTTTTAATATTTGGGGTGCAACATGCATAATTTACAAATTTCCAAGCTGGAGTGTTTTTTTTTTTTTTGAGAGTGTTTTTAATAACTTATAATGGCGCATAACATGTAACCAAAATTTAGTAAATATTATATGAAGTGTGCCATATTGTTTTCAAACATTAATATTAATTTGGTACATCTTACTACGACAAACAAATCAAAGAAAAAACTATATGCAAATATTTATTAACAAATTCTATTGTTTTCATTCCCCTCAAGGTTGGCTTACCGGCTGCTGTCCCATCGTCACCTTTGGCCGCATTGCTGAGATAGTGGACCAGGGACGAACATGTAATTAAGCAAATTCTACTTATTGTTTTGTGATATACAACTTGAAGTAACAAATTAAAGAACATTTGTGCTTTAAGCTAAAAGTTCAAGCTCATGGAGTAATTAATTTTGAATGTTGTTGTATCTTGTGTGTGCATGGCAGCTTTTTTTACTGCAGCTCGAACCTATCTGTTACTCGGAAATATGTATTCATGGACTTACCGAGCCAAACTGAGAAGCCTCTATTCCTTGCCACCAGAACCCTGCGGGGATTGCTGTGTCCATCAGTTTTGCATTTGTTGTGCTCTTTGTCAAGAGTATCGCGAGCTCAAAAACCGTGGACTCGAACCAACCTTAGGTATGTACAAATACAATTACCTCCATTTACAACCATAACAATGAATAATCCATCATCTTTTATTCATTATTTTAATCCTTTTCGTTCTTTTTTTTTGGTGATAAAGGTTGGACAATCAATGCTCAGAAAATGAAAAGCGGAACCACAGCGCCACCGGTTCCTCCACCAGGCATGACTCGTTAGGGTCTGCTTTCATCCCTGTTCTTCATTCATCCTAGTATTCAGTTTGTTCTTAGTTCCCTTTGATGTACCTCAACAACTAGTGGGTTCTCTCTCTCTCTCTGTTAGGAATGCTACAAGCATATGGATAATAATTGTTATATTGAGATTTAGTTATTTAATTAGTTACAATTCCAAGCATGTTAATCACATTTAGCACATGTTGGAATTATTAATGTATATAATGAATAATATAATCAATATGATGACGCTATGTGGGCCAATGAGATTAGAGCTAGTCTCCTATAAATATATGATTGTAATCCAACATTAGATATCAATTGAGGAATAAACCAACCTCTTAGTACATTAGTGCATCTCTCTCTCTCTCTCTCTCTCATAATGGATTAGGAAAGCTAAAAAATAAAGATTGAAATGAGTACTTCTTGTCATTCCCAAGTCCCTCCTTTTTTTTTGATAAGATAAAATATACGTCAAATGAATATCAAGCTAGCTAGAATGTAATAAGTTTCATGTCTAACAAGGGGAAAAAAAGAGAGGACAGTATCACAATGAGAAACAAATAACTGTGTTCAATTAATTAGTTGATGGTAATTAGAGATGACCAAAGTCACACATCTAAATTCTTAAGGGCTATAAATGTGAGGACAAACAGAAGCGTCCCTCAAATAATGGAGCAAAGTCAGTCAACTAGTTATAGGGAGCAAAGCTGACGTTTATCTAGCATTCTTGGGACTTCTAGAGTTTAGGAAGTTTGATGGTCTAACATGGTACCGATAGTATCAACTACATTTCAATATTCCTTAATTACTTGATTAACAACCAACAATACTGGCTTAAATTTGACTTCTTCTGATCATACCATGTAATATGTAAGTCTTGACTTCCAGTGGCAAGCTCATTGCTCACGTATGTATAGATAGACATGCCCCAGCTCTTTAAGAACTGAATCTACTTGGGTGCTCTTACATATGAACCTAGCTTCGTGATATCATTGATTAATGTAATAACCATTTTAATTAATTACTTTGGTGTTGATGAAATCCTTTCTAGTATTGTACCTCATTCATTTTTTGTTAAGAGAAAATTTATAATTTCCGTACCCAATTTAGTTGGTTTTAATCACAATTAATTCAACCCACTACCCATACATTTTCAATTGCTACATTTGAATTCTTTAATGTTTAGACTAAAATGAAATTGTGAAGTTCCATCCAAAAACAAACAAATTAACCATTTTATTTTAATCAAATTTTAGGAGGTCAAGATGTAAGAATTAGAAAGTTTACATAACTAAATTGTGAACTAAGAGCTTATCCACAAAATACAAAAATTACTAACTTAGATTAAACTATGCCGGTTTTATTTTAGGTAGAGTTTGGATAGTGCGTTTTGCGCGTTTGAGATGTGTGGCTGTGTTTTTCAATGGGTACTATGCGCTGTTTACAGAACTTGCAAGTACGGAATCAGCAATTTTTAAGTTAAAACTGGGTCTTACAATATTATTCACAAATTAAAAAATTATTTTGTTACAGTATTTTCAGTTTTCAGTAATAAACGGTATCCAAACAGACCCTTAGTCCAAATTTTTAGACAGATAGAGAGAGAGAAGATGAGGTGAGAGGAAAAAAGTGGAGTTTGGACATTAAAGATCCAAATTCCCTTTAGGAGAAAAGAAAATTTATAAATTTTTTACATATGACAGTTCTTTTGTTACATTGGATGTTTCCTTACTTTTTTCTCATACTTGACGGTTCCATCCTCACATTGTGTAGTTCCAACATCACATGTGACAGTTTTTTTCTCACATTTGGTGGTTCCCTTACTTTTTTCTCACATTTGACAGTTTCATCCTCATATTGTGCAGTTCCAACATTACATATGACAGTTTTTTTCTTACATTTGGTGGTTCCCTTACTTTTTTTTCTCATATTTGACGATTACATCTTCACATTGTGCGGTTCCAATATCACATATAACAGTTCTTTTGTCACATTTGGTGGTTCTCTTACTTTTTTTCTTACACTTGACAATTTCATCCTCACATTATGCAGTTCTAACATCACATGTGACAGTTCTTTTCTCCTAATGATTTTGTAACCTAAATGACCTTGAAACCTAATATTGACCGAAATGATCTTGTAACCTAAAAAATAACTGAAATATCCTTAGAACCTAAAAAGCAACAGTAATGCACTTGAAATCTAAGAAAATTACCAAAATACCCAAAGAACCTTGAAAATGACCGAAATGACCGTGAATCTTAAAAATTGACCGAAATACTCATAGAACCTAAAAAATGACCAAAATGATACCTAAAAATTGACTAAAATGACCTTATAACCTAAAAGTGACTAAAATACTTTTAGGACCTAAAAAATAACCTTAATGCACTTGGAAACTAAAAAATTACTAAAATACCCTCAAAACCTAAAAAATGATCAAAATACACTTGAAACCTAAAAAATGACCGAAATGGCTCTAAAACCTAAAAAAAATGATTGAAATACCCTTGAAACCTAAAAAATAACCAAAATATCCTTAGAATCTTAAAAATGACTGTAATGCCATAAGAAAATTAAAAATAAAAACACTAAAACACCCATATAACCTAAAAATTACTGAAATGACCTTGAAACCTAAAAATTGACCTAAATACCCCCAAATCCCTTTAAAATTACCAAAATATCCTTAAAACCTAAAAACATATCAAAATACCATTAGAACCTAAAAAAGACCAAATGACCTTGAAACCTAAAAAATAACCAGAATATTCAATTGTGATGAGTTATGCTCAAATGATTCACAAATGAATTTTGATCTTTTTCTTAGAGGTGGAGAATTGGAGATACCAAAATAAGGTGGTTTTGTTTCCACCTCTTATAGTCTTCCTTGTTTGACCACTTATTGAATAAATTTACATAATAGAGCATTAGTATTGATGAAGGCAAATTTCTAAAATGCTAAATTTACTAACCAAACATAACAAAATGCTCATGCATTAGTGGAAGCAGAGCCAAATTTTTTGGCTTTTGAGCTATAGTGCACAGCTTTCTTTGCATGTGCATTGTAGCACAGGTGCTTAAGAAAAAAAAACAATATTTTTATTAAAAGATATAATATTTTATTGTGTTGGTGGTGGTTGTTGTTTATTGTAATTGATATATTATTTCCTTGTGTTGTTTATATTATTTTATTGTGTTAAATACTAAAATAAAACCACTAATGTTGAGTGCTTTGTAAAATGAGATGATAAAATAGATAAAGTAGCTTTTTGTGGTATTAAATTGCTAAATTTTTGGCACAACTAATGCTGATGCTAAGGGCGTATTTTACATAAGTATTGTTGTAGCACAAAGGTGGAAAGAGCTTTATAGTTAGTCTTTTTTCATATCAAAATTCAAGGCAATTTCTTTTTCTTTTTTTATTAATATTTCAGTTCTCCACATTATATCAGGGTAATTTGTGTTTTGCATTACCGCCCTAGCGCATCAAATGAACTGGAAATTTTGTTGAAATGTCTTATTAGCCTTAGCATTTACAGAAATCTAAAAACACCTCAGCTTAGTTCAAGACATCTACCCCTATTTGTCAAAAGAAGAAAATTAACTATTTTATAGTTGAAACTAACTAGATAAAGCTTCTAACTGCAAGACAATAACTTCTTAACAAATATATCACTCTAGAGTCTAGAGCCGCTTGACTCTCTGAGTCATTGCATGTGTGATCGATCTTCTGTGATTTTCTCTTGCGACAAACATCTGTGGACAATCTTAGAAACAAATGCCAAAGAAAAATAAGAAAAGATCAAATTAAGAGTCAAAACCAGTTTTACATTGAATTTTGATTTAAAATATTTCTGGATTTGATTAAAGCTATTAATGTATATTAGATTTGACATCCTCAAACAAGTTCAATTGTCAAGCACAAGTTGAGAACAATGCGCATATATGAAACTTTTCCCATTTTCTTGACAGTTTTTATATTAGGTCATTTGAAATTCCTTAGGCTCTTTGAGGTTTCAAATCTGTCCTACATCAAGGCTCTTCCACTTATGGAGTCCCTGTTATGAAGGAAAAAATTGTAAATTTGATTTTAATGGTGCCTAAGTAAAAAATAAAATATCATATAATAACTGAGATTATGACATGCTGGCATAAGCTTTGGATGTAGAAGTGCAGTATTATAGGCTAGAAATAAAGTAGGAATATAAGAGATTATGGTAGTTTAGGCACCACATCTCACCAGACAAGTCGCACTTTGAGATCTAGACTCTTGTGGAATCTATCTACTTTTTGTTTTTCTTTTTGCCAAGTCAATTGTATTAATACTAAATATTACAAATAGTACAATGGGTAAGAAATGGAGTATAACAACTGTACCTATAAATAACCCAGCAAAATTAAGAATAGAAAGAGTATGAAATTACACAAATTTGAAAGTCTCTACTCCCATCCAAGGACATCCAAAAGAAAGAATTCCAACAAATTGAGATTTTAACCTCTCATGTACAATTCTAGCCCATCAAAGGTCCTATGACACTACATTTCAAACCCTGTTTCGAAAGGGAATAGGTATATGACGCTAGCATTGAAGCACTCCTCTCCCTACTTTAAGGCATCACCCACTTTACAACAAAAACCACAAATATGAAATACCATAACTTCTTCACCATCAGGCAATGCAGACCAAGTGATCAACATGCTCTTCATCATGTTTGCACCATCACATTGACTCACAATGAACATAACTTGTCTCATGAAGATATCTGCAATGAGTATCGATGCCGATGCCAAAAAAACCATCTGCACAAAGAAAGCCACCCTCAAAGGAGCCTTCACCCTCCAAATTTCCTGCCAAGGGAAATCTGAGACATCGTTCTCTCTCAATGCCTTATAGTATAAGCCTATAAGCAAACACAGAAACACCCAGTTTTGCTTAATTTCCAAAACACCTTGTCCTTCATATCCACACTTATTTGGGTAGAATACATCACCTCAAAAAATTTAATGAATGACTCCAGTTCCAATCCTAAGCATGCCTCACAAAAATTGAATTCCAATGCACTCAACCATTTGTCATCTCTATATACTTCTAGACCCTAGCATTTTTAGTCATAGCAAGCTGAAATAGGGAATAAGGATGGTAGGTTAGAGTTGGAGGACCAATTATAATGACTCTTTTGACATCCCCAAACCCAAAAACTAACAAACCTACACAAGCTATATCATCCCTCTCTAATGGCCTTCAAACTACTAGCCTATGTATTGTACAAATTGAACTAGAAATCTAATCCCCCCTCCTTCTTCATGTTTTAATGTCACTACCTGCTTCCAAGAATGATTATTCTTTTAGGTGAACCTCCCTAGCCACTTAACTAGCATTGCTTAAGTAAATGTACTCAATTTGATTATTTTAAATAATTCAAATTTATATTCTCTAATATTGTGTTTTTAAAATAAGATATAAATTCAAAAATCTAAGTATATCCAGATAACATAAATGTCAACTCTGGAAAATTTTAATTCTTGAGAGTTTAAAGAATTTATAATTGTTGACATTAAAAATTGTCAACAACCGAACAGGCCCTAATATTAGATGCTCCTAGCTTCTTTGGAACCCAAGCTATCAGTGAAGCACATTTACCTCCTCTCAAAAGATCCCTCCATATGAAACTCATGTAAATACTTCATCACGTCTTTTTTTTATTACTTGCCAACATCTTTGGAAGAAGGCTACAAAGAATCTATGAGGAAAAAGGGCCTTATCCACACTCATAGATTTAGAAACTAAGAGAACTTCATCCTCATAAGATAAACTCTCAAGCCATTCACTCTCTTCATCCCAGCAAACTCAAGGCCTTCCACCTTAGGCTGACAATCAATGGGGTCTTTGTACAAACCTTTAGTCACACTACACCATACACATCAATATTACCAATAAAATTTGAGCATCTACACCAATTGGCCAATCTGTGAAAAAACTTCATGTTATCATCTCCTCCCTTCAACTGTAATGCCCTGGAGTTTTGTCTCCAACCATTTTCTCCGTCAAAGCAATCTTCTTTAACAAGGTCTTCAAATCATATTTGCTCCTTCATTCATCACTCAAGCCACCCTCCTCCTTTAAATCAAGCCTCGACAACTCATCTATAATTTTTTTTCTGCACATCAATATCTCCACAATCCTCCTTATTCCACCTTTTCAGATCACCTTTCACTTTGAAAAGCTTCTTTGTCTGGACAAAACTAGCAGAGTCTATCATTCTATGGCCTTCCCACCAAAATTTCACATTTTCCGCAAAAGCAGATACTTGTAGTCACATGTTCTCAAAACTAAATGAACACTAACCTATACTCAACCCAGCTAGACAATATGATCATCTAACTCTAAATGTGCCAACAACCTCTGAACTATTCCTTCCACATCAATGACACCCAAAAAACGGTTAATGTGAGAAGGAGACAGTTAGTCCTAGTTACCCAAGGAGAAAAAGCCCCTATAATGGAAAGTCTTAAAACTCGAGTTCATTAATAAATTTGGACAAGCCTTGCATTGCTTTTGGAAAAAGTCTGGCAATTCCATCTTTCACATGGAAGTCACACCACATTGAAATTCCCCTAAGCACCAAGCTACATCTCATCTCCTTCTAACACCTTTTGGCCCTTAAATGTCAAATTGTTACTTTAGCTTGTATTTTATGAAGAAAATATATCATATATTTATTGAAGCAATTTCTAGGGTCGTGGTTTATATTATTGTTATGAAGAGCATATCATAGATATCTATCATGGGACATGGGTTAATAAAAGACCTTGAAACTCCCATGGATAAATCTACTTCCCTGCATATATTTTGGCCAAAAATCAGCTTATGTTTAGTCAAGGGTCTTACTCTTACCATTCAAATTGTTAAACACAACTCAGTTGTCCTCATTCAAAGATTACCCTTGTAACATAGAGTAACTATCAACTTGACACAAAGGTTTAGGATATTAAACATAGTTATTAGCTATATGTGTACATAACCATGTGAGAGCCGAACCACTATATCGTATCTCTAACCTTCACGGCTTGCCAGACATTGAAACTTTCACAACCCAGACCCAGTAGACTATAGTTTCCCAGGACCTAGTAATCACATTGTACAGATATTTAGAAGCAACAACAATCATCCTAGAGAAACCAACTCTAAAATTGGAAACCCACTCTAAAATATAGCACAAACCAACACTAAAATTGGTGTTCTTACTGCCAAGGTGGTTGAAAAAAAAAAAAATCTCCTAAGTCCATAGGTTCATAGTATCGTGTCCTCCCCACACTCCCAACCAAATTTAATCTTATCCCCGGTAAGTCTTCAACCCAAACCTGAAGTTCTAGCCCAACCCGAGATTTCTTTTCCAAAGCATCGGCAATCTTATTACAATTTCGTTTCACATGGCAGTAGTGATCCAAGCAATCAATGGTGGATTGTCAAGCTCTTCGGTGTAAAGATTAATTTGTCAAATATATAAGAACCGAAATTCAAACAAAACAATAATAGCATAAACCCACAAAGTTTAGAGAAATAATATAAACCCATATCAGCGTTAATCATATGTAAAGAGAGAATCTAAAGATTGTGGATGGCTCTGCCGATTTAGAATGGCAGAAAAGAAGCGCTGCCAAGTCATAAGGGAAGAGTTGAAGCGCCGCCAAGTTGGATTGGATATAAGTGCACCGACAAGTTGGATTGGATGAGAAGAGGCTCCGCCGATTTGAGGTTGTGGCTATGCGGCTGTCTCATTCTTGTATGGTTTTAGCTGTGATTTGAGGGTTTTGTTTAGAGAGGCAAACTGAGACAGAGCAAGCAGAGGTAGAGAAGCAAACATGAGAGGAGAAAAGTTTGATGAAGATTATATTTTTGGTTTATATATATGAAACTTGTTTAATCGGTAACCAAAACCTATTAAAATTACACCAACGGTCAAGATTAAAGAAATACCAAATGAAGGGTTCAAATTTAAAGGATACCGTACCCCCCTTTTTTGGGGATGGTACAGTAGAATGAAAGTAAATTCCATAAACTAATAAATTATTGATAAGTGTACTTTACTTTTGAAAATCTGTATATTACAACTCATAATTGAATATTAATTAAATTGTACATTAGGGGATTTTTCCATACATTTCGATGACAAAAGTTCCATCCTTGCTTTAGAAGTAGTTTTTGCCAAGTGAACAGTTTTGGCTCTCTTCATAATGCAACCTGCCTCTGCTTTCTTTTATCTTCTTTTTGAAAAGATTAAAAATGTCTTTCTTTCTTTTTTTCTTACTTCTCGTTTTCAAGTTAGGTTTCTTCAAAGGGATTTCGCAAAGTGGCCTATTATATTCAAAAGTTTAAAACCAACTAGTAATTCATAAAGTCAATGGTCTGTAGTTGTCTTCCTAACCTTGTGCAATTAAATCGATTTAAAAGTTTAAAACCAACTAGTAATTCATAAAGTCAATGTGTGAAAAACAGCTAATTAATGCGCATGTTTGGCGATCGAGCAATTTTATGGTGATGGAAAGTGATGTATGAGCTTGGGCCTAACAAAGGAGTTGATTGCAGATATGGCTGTATCTTAAAACAACATAACCAACGTTAGAACAACCATAGATTAGAGAAGCAACAAAATGACAAAGGGAAGAAAAAAAGAAACTAAAATATATAAGAGAAGTTTTGAGACCTCACAGGTAGTAGGTTTGGTTGGAGACTTGGAGGATAGGGAATTAATGTTTCTGAATGTCTTCTTCACTTAGCAAACATTCTACCATACCCTAATTATTCCAACGAACGGTGACCAATACCATAACCTTTATATGGAAGGCAATGTGGAAACTCTGCCACTCTTCTTATTCTTAAACAAATACGATACATAAATTTGAAGCTACGGCAATATAACCTATTGATCAACCCCATCTGCTTACAGTGACGCATTAACAACATCTATACTCTCTCTCTCTCTCTCTCTCTCTCTCTCTCTCTCTCTCTATATATATATATATATATATATATATATATTATATATAGACAAACACTAGTACTGAAAGAATCTATATGTAAGCTTTTCCAGAATGCAACAATGGCATTCACACTATGGAAGATTAAATTGTGAAGCAATGAACACACACAGTGAAGAAAAATAAGAAAAGAACAGAGAGAGATGCGAGAGAGAAAACAAGACTGATTGACTTTGAGAGAAAAGAAAATGAATTGCTTAACTTTCTATTACACTCAATGTACAGTATTTATAATACAAAGTACTCTTAACCACCTGATCAACAACTCCTAAATTCACGGAATTGATCCGTGAAATGTGGAGGGAAATAAGGAGCTAACTAACTAACTGTAAACTACCTAACCACCTGGAGCTGATGCCTAACCACCTGGAGCTGATGCACTACATGAAACGCACCGTATTCATAAGTTCAATTCCTCATAAATGAAACGCATCGTTTCATTTAAATACGTGTACACCTGTTAAATAGAACGACACCGTTCCGCGACACTTCTTCAAGTCCTGGAACTAGCCGTTGAAGCACTAGCCGTTGAGGTTTGAAACTGGGTTTTGAGTAATGCTCTGTGACGCTCTGCTTGGATTCTCAACAAGTACTAGTATTAATTCATCGTTAGAATTCTGGAAAGCTAAAAAAAAATGTGATCTCTTTAAACTCAATAAAAAACATTTAAATCTCCTCTGTTGAGGCTAAGAACAAAGTGTGGTGATGCAATCGCACATTAAAATATAAAAACATGTTATAGAATAATTAAAGCCATATGATAGTTCAATAATTGTTTTTAATAATCTCTCCTAGCTATGTCCACATATTGATGACATTTATATTTATAGAAGTGATCCCAATCATCCTATTTCTCAACAAAAAAAAGTCTTAGAAACATAAAATTTTGCCAACTGCCTGTAATGATTAACTTAAAAAAGTAAGTCATAATTCTAGACTGATATACATTGTTGTCCATCTCCTGCATAAACTTAGGAACAGCTTGTCTCACCAACATTCATCACATCATGTAGAAAAATTTTAAATTATAGTCTCTTTTTTTTTTTTTTTTAAATTCAGTAATTGATGGAGCAGCTACATCTCTGTTGAAAATACCTTGCAGTGTCAATTGAATTACAACTAGAAGACTCTTGGTTTAATATTTCATATTTAATAACTTATACAATTTGTGTTTTATAATCTATAACTAAGTGATGGCATTGCCGAGAGCTCTAACACTTTTTTTTAGTTTTAACTGATACTTTTTAATGTTTCTAATGAAAATATCTAGAATTAATTTAAATCTTCTCTTTTTACTGTAACAATAAAATTTATATAAAAATAATTATATAAGTGATGGCGTCTTCATAGTCCACAGTAGCCAGTAGCCACATTGACTTTCTGCCCTTCAAAAAATGCAAAAGACATCAATGGATTAATTAACTTCTTAATAAGGAAAAGCCATATTATGTATTCGTAATTTTACAGTTTCACCTGCGTCGACATACTCTAGATCTTCTGATTAATTAGATGATTGTGTGCTTGCCCTCTATTTTGCTTATAGCTAAAATCAAAAGACTTCATATTGTATATAGAATGGACACACACATAGAATATATATACATATAAGAAGTACAAGCGATCTCTATTTTACTAGATACAACGATATGCATATTGTTTTTTTAATTTTTGATGAAACAACGATATGCATATTGGACCATGATGGTGATTTAACTCCTACCTCCAATGCCCTTTTGCTATACTAGATGATGTTCAGTGTGGGGCAGTTTGAAGTATTCTGTAAGAAATTATATTATGTCTCAAATATAATAACATACTATTTGACATAATATTTAAATAGCTAATCAATTTCAGTTATATAACACGTCATTAAAAAAAAGGATAATTAAGAATATAAAATAATTGATTGAGTGAACTGACAAAATTTGTTTTCATCTTTTAAGTGCACAATTATCTTTTATATTCTTATTGATTGCATAATTGGCTTTCCTTTTATCTTTTGTTTTAGATTATTTCAATTTTACAAGAGCTACTCAATCTGAGCAAGGAGCAAGAATGTGAATGTAATTAAGTGTTTGTGTTTAATAGTTAGTTTGTTTCTTTAAAAAAAATTATAGAAATTTACTATTCATTAATAATTAGGGAAACACCAATGAATAATTAATACATGAAAAAAAAATGCATTTACCCTATAATTACACTTGTTAATTACAAAGCAATTTTTAAAAAAGTTATTTGTTAGTTACGGTATAATAGGAGATGAGAAGATTTGAACCTTGGAAAGTCTCTATAAGTAACATTAGCTTGTGCCAATCAATTAAGTTAAAATGCTCTTGACACATAGCATAAATTTAGTGAATTAAATTTACTTAAGATTAATATAATTAAATATATGAATATATTACTTTAGTGAATTAACAAGTACTTAATTATTTCATCTAATTTAAGCACACATTAATATTATACATCTATATAATATTATATATATGTATATATATTTGATTGTATGCATTATAAATTTATTTTTATTTTGGTTGTTTTTGTTTTAATTGTTGCCGAAACAACTAAACATGATGAAGAATCTTATATTCAAAAACAATAGTTTTTTTTAAATAAATATTCATATGTAAAACTTATAAAATAACTATATATAAATTCATTCTATATAAAGACTTATATTATAATTATATTAATTCATTTAATTGGCCCATTAACACATGACAAATAATTATATTAACACATTTACATAAGTGGCTTTTTTTTGTTTTTGTTTTTTTTTTTTCTAGTTGCAACCTCATGCGATGCTTGGGAATATATATAACTATTTTGTAATGATGTGTAATATATAAAAAGTAAAAATTGCTTCAAGATTGTTGTGGGGAGTAAAAGGACCCAAGTGGGCATATGAGCCTTTGGACTATAGCAAGGAGGGCCGACCTGCTCTTGAGCTAAGAATTTGTTAGTACTGTGAATTGGCCCACACGCCGAGGATCCGAGGACACATCCGAGGGTGAGTTTCTCCTCGAACGGACCCAAGAGAACTTGGAGCTTCATTATGAAGGTCAAGGCACAACTCTGTGAAGACTAATGGTTAAAAAGGGGGAACCCTTGAATGTTGTAGACACACCAGTGTTAGGAAAATATCATATGTAAAGGCTGCCACCTCCACATTAAAAACCCTGCACCTACCTCCCTGGCCGCATTAATGGGGAGGTGACCCCTGAACAGTAGGACTGAAACTTCTAGTCACTATTCAAAGGCACTAAGAAAAGAAATATCTAGGGGTTGGAGCAACACGTGGATAAAGTATCAGGAAAAGAAGTATTTAAGGGGGATGAACGCCAAAGAAGAGAGGGGGCAAGAAACAAAGAAAAGAGAAAGAATTGTAATCTTTAAGATAGAAAGAGAAATAATACAGAGGTAGTCCTCGGCTTACATCCGAGGAGGTCTATTTGCATTTATTGTTTGTTTTTTACAAGTGTTTGTAACTTTTAGCCTGTTATCAAGTTCTCAGTACCTCTAACCTAGATTTCAAGCCCACACTCTACAAATTTCATTGTTTAAGGCTCATTGGGCCTGAGCCCGTAGTTGTCTTTGGGTCCAGGTGCAATTATGCACTTACAATTGTCTTTTTTTTTTTTTAAAGACTTATACAAGTTTTTTTTTTTAATCTTTTTATCTCTACAAATTTATTATTCGATTATTTTTTTTGTGTTTGATTAACATTTTTTCTAAAGTGGACCAAAGTAGTTTGAATAGATCCAAGTGGATGAAAATGGTTCGAATTGGACCAAAGTGAATTGGAATGGACCAAAATTGTACGAATTGAACCAAAATCGGTCGAATGGACCGAAATGCTACGCATAAAGATTTATGCTTATATATAATACTACTAAATAAGCATTTAATATATTTAGATTTAGTATTGTTTTTAATATATTTTTCCGTCACTTTATGCATATTATGCTATAGTACTTGGGTCGATATCCATCATAGGACAACATAAAATACACAATAAAACATATATTGATTCCTAGGATTATATATAAATATGGTGAAATAATCAGTTTATGCAAGATTATAGAAGAGATAAGACAAATCAGCACATAGACTTTAATAGGGAGAAGAATGGTGTTTTTTTTTTTTTAAATAGAATTTGGAGAAGAAAAGTAAAAAAAGAAAAAAGAGAAAGAAAAAGAAAGAAGAGGTTGAAAATAGGTGGATGATGTGGCACAACAATAGAGTAGTATATTTATTGCTTCATCTCCATGTGTGTGTGTGTGTGTGTGTTTTTTTTTTTATTAAATTTGGTTTTTGTATTTGGGTTATTTTTGTTACCAAAACAACTAAACACCGGGAAGAATGTTATAAATAGTGAAAAGTGATGTTTTCATCATGACTGGTAAGTTACAATTAGTTTTGAAATTGTGTAAAAGTATAATGCATTATTGCATATATTAATATTTATATAAATATATTTTAAAATGATAGAAAGAAAACGATAACATGGCCACTAATGAGGCTTAATAGAAGTATATCAACAATAAATGCTACTCCCTCCATCACAAATTTTTTTGGCTTGTATTCTATTTTGGGATGTCTCAAAATTATGTCCTGTTTGAAAAGTCAAATACCATTAATTTACTAACATCCACTTTGTAAGTGCACAATTGTACCCGGACCCAAAAACAAATGTTGAGCTCAGGCCCAATGAGCCTTATACAATAAAGTTTGTAGAGTATGGGTTTGAAGTCTAGGTTTGGGATGTTGGAAGTTCGATTAACAAGCCAGAATGTTACAATCTGTGCAAATGATGAACAAATATGACAAATAGATATCCTCGGACGTAAGCCGAGAACGATTCATATAAATATTCTCTTTCCAAGCCCAAGTTTACAATCCTTAGTTCCTATTTTTTCTTAGTAGAAAGTGCAGATCCCCCTATCTTTCCTCTCTTGCCTCCTTATATACTTTTTCTTTACTAGCTCCTCCACGTGTTATACAAATCTTCCCCTTAGATACTTGTCCCATCCGACACCTTCTTGAAATCTTCAAACAATAACAGGAAGGCTGAATTTTACTATTCAGAGGTCATTTCCCCATTAATGCGCCAAGGAGGTAGGTGCAGGGTCTTTAATGTGGAAGTTGCAGCATTTTCTTTAGATATTTCTCTCACGTCCTTACTTCTAGAGGGTGCCTGAATCACCCTTTTACCCATTAGCTTTCTCTGGAATTCTGCCTTTAGCTTTATTGGCAAGTCCCAAGGTCATCGCCGGAACTGTCCAAGGAGACATTCATCCTCGGACAACTCTTCGGACCTCTGTAGTGTAGGTTGATTCGTGGGCTTAGTAGCCCCCTTGACAAAAACAAACTGTTACCAACCGACCAGGCCTAAAACCCAATTGTTTATTCAATAGTTTTTTACCCCCCACACACTTTATGCCCTTAATTTATTTGTTGGAGCATTTTTTTTAATTTAAAAAAATAAAAATAAAAACCTTTTTTTTTATTTTTTATACCAGATAGAATTTCTACTCTAGCCTAATCTAAGTGTATATGTGTGTGAAACTCCCTCCTGGAAACTTGAACCCTAGCCCTTGTCCCCATACCCTACAATCATTTATACTTGTAGAGTGACCACCAAGGGTGTGCGGTGGTAAAAAACCTAAATTTTGAAATCCACTATACATGCCATCTTTATTCAAATTTAAAATTAAAAAAAAAAAAAAAAAAAAAAAACCCTTCAACAAAGAAAAACAAATTTGTTTAAGGGTAATTTAAGAAGTTTCTAACTTTTTTTTAAAGAGATAAGGTAGTTAATGATGTTTCCCTTAATAATTGAGTTTTTCTAACAGGGCCAAACAATTTGGGATGCAGGGATGCAGAGAGTATTTTAGTAGACAAAAAAATTAGTTAAACCAATTACAATATGCCACAATAATTATCTACAGGTAACAAATAATAGTGGGACTTTTTGTTGATTATTATTTTTATCAAAATTTTTCAAAAAATAGAGATAATTACCGATAAGCAACAAGTCCTAGTGAGACTCTTTGACCTTAAGCCAATCTTAATCCACTACTTATCTTGAAGGATATCAATTTGAAGTGAGATTCATAAGCCATCATAAATAGAGGGCACCTCGCTCATCATTTTTCACCAACTTCAAGACGTCAAAAGAGAAATTGAACGCTTTTGGGTGGAAGTTCTTCTTAGGACTTTTCAAAGTTTATGGATGCTAGCTTGAAGAACGTCATTGTAAATGTCATTCGATCCATTAGTTGTAAATACCATTAAATCCATCTTCAAAACAAAAGTGAAGAAGAATTTGTGTTTGAGTTAAAACTACAAGAAGATAGAATAAGAGGGTATTTTTTTTGTAAAATGATAAAAAAAGAAAAGAAAAAAATATATATTGCACTCATTATTCAATTAATACAAATTTACATTTATGAAACTATCTTAATTTTTTGATATCTAAAGCTATGCTTTAGCTTTTAAATTTTATATAAATGAAAAATATTTATATTCTTCTCAAAGAAATGCATCACTTGGCACAATCTTAAACAAATTCCCGTTTATAACGCAATTTTTCTTCGGATAGCAAATTGTTAGTTTAGCAGAGCTCTTCAGGCTCCAAATGGCCAATTAGTCAAAAATATATTACTGCCTACAGTGGTTAACAAAGTAACAATCCATTGATACTGATCTGTAAGTGAAAATGACGTAGAAACTACGTAGATGACACGTTACAGTATGGAGTGTTGAGGAGGAGAGTGGACTACTAGCTAGCTTTAAATTTGCATCGTTAATATTATTGGATAATGATTAATGTTAGATTAGAAAAACAATAAAAAGTATGTATAAATAAGAGCAGCCATGTGGGTCAGATCTGGAAGGCATGCAAGGGACGCAATATTATGGGGTCAACAAGCCCAAAATAAAGGCAAGCATTGGGCCTTGTGACTTGTGAGCGATGAGAATTGAGATGACTGAAGACTTTGCTTTTTATTGGTGTAATAAAAACAATAAGGCATGTCTCGTGCTCATCTCTTTCTCTCTCTGTCTATCAACGTCTCTTTAGTCTTCTGGACTTTATTAGTGTCTGCTTATAAGTAAGTACAGCCACCCACCGCTTCTCTCTTCTTACTCTTTACTCTTACTCTTCTCCAGCAAACTTTTTCTTCTATACAATATATATATATATATCCCATCTAGCTTGCATATTTTTCCACACGGTTTTTCTTATCTATAAATTCCGATTCCAAAAGTCAGTTGTGTTGGGAGCCATGGCGGCTATTCTCGCACTGTTTGTCATGACTTTTGCTGTAGTCTTGGGCCCTGCTGCCGCAGATCCTGACTTGCTTCAAGATGTTTGTGTTGCTGATCTCACTTCCGGTACACCCATCATCCTTTTTCTTTTTTAATTTCCTCCTTTTAAAGTACTATCATTATTTTCTCCTACTGTCAATAGTGAACATTCTTGTTTCTTCTTATAAGAGAAGCAACAGGCCAGCTTCCTTATACTCAAGAGGTTCACTTCCCCTACCCCTCCTCCCTACATTCTCTTCTTCTTCTTCTTTTCTTGCAGGGAGGATTTTAGTTCCATATTTGTGATTACATTTCTTCAACTTCAATTGATTTTAGGGAGATCGATCAAAGTTTTTATTCTTTTTTATTTTTTTACTTTTGCTTTTTATTAACTTCAGTTCCAGTTATAACAGAAGAAAAACTTGATAACTTTAATGCCAACTGTATTAATGCTTATTGGTTGCCGAAAAAGAAGATGCCAATCATATAGGCCCACAATATTTTTGGCTTGAATGATTAAGGGTTTTTATTTTTATTTTTATTTTTTTGTTTCTTAATTTGCTGTAGATATCTTCTCTACTCAACAGGACTTTTTTTTTTTCTTCACATGTTGGGGTTCCTTATTAAGTCTTGTAATCATGAGAAGTTCTTAATTAGTCAAGTGTGAAGTAGACAGAACAACTAAAAACTTATATTGGGCGATTAAGACAAAAGTAAATGATAATTTCTAGGAAAACAATAGGGTGTAGGTGAGATGAGTTCATGACAAAGTTTTTTTTGAGATGTACAAAATTGGTAGCAATTGCAAGTATTCATGAATACAAGTTGTGATGAACAGGTGTGAAAGTCAATGGGTTCACCTGCAAGGACATAGCAAACATTTCTGCTGCAGACTTCTCCTTTGATGGCTTGGCCAAACCAGGCCTCACCAACAACACTTTTGGTTCTCTAGTCACTGCAGCCAATGTTCAAAAAATTCCAGGCCTTAACACCCTTGGTGTCTCACTGTCACGCATTGACTATGCTCCCGGTGGCCTTAACCCACCTCACACGCATCCGCGTGCCACGGAGATGGTGTTTGTGCTGGAAGGTGAATTGAATGTGGGGTTCATAACCACTGCAAATGTGCTCATTTCCAAGTCCATCAAGAAGGGTGAGATATTTGTGTTCCCAAAAGGGTTGGTGCATTTTCAGAAGAACAATGGTAAGGTGCCTGCAGCTGTGATTGCCGCATTTAATAGCCAGTTTCCAGGCACACAGTCCATTGCTACCACATTGTTTGCAGCCACACCACCTGTGCCAGACAATGTATTGACTAAGGCATTCCAAGTGGGTACTAAGGAGGTTGAGAAAATCAAGTCTAGGTTTGCTCCCAAGAAGTAGATGTTTGAAAACATACATGTACTGGGACTTGTTTGTTGTTGTTATTTAACGGAACAAATTGTTGGGATTTGTCCTTGTGATTCATAAAGAACTGTGGGTTGACATTTTAATTTCCTTTTTTTTCCTTGAGAACCAAAATTGATTTGTGTCTGTAAAGCAAAGACGCTTTAGTGTCATAGTTCTTCCACTAAATAAAAGTAATAAAAAAAAAAAAAAAAACTTCTCAAATACAAAGTACCAAGAAAAACAGAATTTCTTGGTTTAGAGCTCTTTCATTTTCTAATTCTATAGTTGGGAAGGGGGAAATTAAACCATGGATGTTTCCATTGCAAACACCGAAAGCTACAAGCCTACAAGGCTCTTTGGCTAGAGCTCTTCATTTTCTAACCAAGAAAGTACATGAAAATGCAATTGAGTAACATCTTCTATTTTTAGAAGCCCGTCAGTGGCTAGACTTTTTCAAATGCAAAAGTCTAGTCCACGCGTAGGTCACTTATCGTTTAGGTCACCAATTCAATCAAGTGCCCCATATGTCCCTTAGGTAGTTAGGTAGCTTTTTCGCTATAAATCATTGCTCACTTTGTGGTTCAATCAGTTATTAATGGATGGATGGAACACCAATCTTTGTTGGCCCAGTTAATCATTTCAATTCAAACTTTCTACATACGTTAGCAGCAATTTTCGTATGTGTTTTTAAGATCATTTTGACAAATTCATCAATAACATGTGCATGTTGCAAAGAGAGGGGAATTGAAGCACTTGCAGCGAAGGTTGACATAGACCAGGTTATGGTTACCATATGGATCTTCAGCACACAAAAAAACAGGTTACCATATGGATGATGTTAAATCCATAATTAGCATGGAGGATTCTCTCGTATTTTACCATATCCTTACCATATGGATAATATTAAATCCTTAGATTGGATGACTTAATTTATACAAAGCTTAGGACATGATAAAATACGAAAAGTATCATCGTAAATGTTCCTAATAAAGCTGTCTTATGCCATTTGTAACACACACTAAGCTGGTAAGCATGGGCTTTACATTTTATAATAGCCCCTAAGTTATGTCATGTGATCAGCAATTAACAAAAATCCTTTATGCTATATTTTCTATTTGGTACTAGCATGCCCACGGGGCTGCCTTGGCCTTAGCTGTGTGCCCACAGGGGCTACTTTCCAATTGAAACGTCTAAACCACAAAGCTGATACCCAATATTTAAGCTGACAGTGGCATCCCACTGTGGCCAATAAATGAAATTTATATTATTTTTCTCATAAACAACACAATGATAAATAATTTAAGCAGGCAGAATGTTATGGGCAGAATGGAAGATTCAGTATGACCACTGAGTGTATAATTATGATTTACTCCCATGTTGTTCCACAATCTAGCAAATGCAAGTTAAACAAGTCTATAATCTATATGACATGTAATTGCCAATTATAACAAATACGAGAATACCACGGCAACTCAAAGACAAAAAAGCACGCTTTGTTTTATAAAGATTAAAGAAAAATACAAAGATGTAAAGGAAAAAAGATTGCATCAGTATTTCATATAAATGCGAGAGAGAGAGAGAGACTAATTCTCATCTGATAAAAACACATTAAGTCAACAATGACGTTTGATAAAGGTAGACAAATCTTAGAACACTGATTAAATTATTCAAATGGAGAGGTTTTTACTTCAAAGAGGTCTGCTGCCTGCCATCTGGGATTGCATATAAAACTACAGGCTTTGAAGGCCTAATAAAGGGAACATCACATCTAAAGTATCCTTTTCTCTCCAGCTGCAATACCTCTCCCCGCTGTAAATTCCGCATGTTGGAATCCCCTATGGCTGCAGTCTCCCTTTTTGTACATGGGTTAAGCACATCAAGGAAATCCTCTCCTTCCTCAAGCTGCAATCAAAAGTTACAAGCACAATTATTTTAAAATCACACATCAACCTTCAAGCAGCAATCACAACTTACAGACTAAAATGTGGCATTCTTTTCCATATGTTAATCAATACACTTAGACATGGCAGCCATGTCAAAAGTCTGAAACTGTTTGAAAACCACACAAACCCATATCCAATTTCTAAGAAATGAGAGCATGTGTATATTTATGGAACCTATTTATATGTTCACGATCTACAATGCACTTCCACTCAAGATACATGTTATCATATCTAAATTATGAACCAATCGATGATCATAAAAAACAAGCCTATCATTTTTGCCACAAGTGCCTAACTAGGTTCCAGTCAAATAGATCTACAGGTTAATAAATGAAGGCCCTCATGTTAAGCTTTTCAAAACTTTGAATACAAATATGTCATACTGTGACATCTATGTTGTCCATGTCAGCAGATTATAACCAATAAATCTCTTAGTGCAAGATAATTTCTGGAAGAGAACAGCAACAAATAGACCATCTTGTTGTTAACAGAACTATTTCACATAACTGGTTGATATTTTATGGAAGATAAAGCACAATAGTGATAATCTAGAATTAAGCACTATATGAAATTTACATTTTTTTCATAGAAAAAGCTGATCTTATCAGTTGACTAGCACGTACCTTCTTCTTTGTAATTAGATAGTCAAAATCCACCAGAGTAAGGTTAACTAGCTCACTTGTTTCAGGGAGCCAAGTAAGCTTCAACTTTGTGGTCTTGACAGATCCTTCAAGATGCAACACCCCACTCAGCTGGGTGATGTTTCCATCATGGCCCTTCTCTATTTGCTTCACAATAGCATTGCCCCAATCCATCAAAGTTATCTCCTCATCCACTGAAATAGATTCTGCATCAGCCTTGTCAATCCATATCCTCCTTGTGAAAGTAGTACACTTATCCCCAGCTCCTTCGTATTTCTTATGCCTTGGTATGATGCGGGCAAATGGTTCCTCTGGACCATTTGTCAAGGTAATTAGTACACGTCCTTCCTCAATGACAGCAGTATGCCTGGGGCACACAGGATCAATGATCTTCTTATTAATGGTCCATAGTTTATCCCATTCCATTAGATTGAGATTTTTTGACGCCCCCTGAAACAGAATAACACTGAAATAATTCATAACCTTTTCATGAAGACCAATCTAAGAATAACTGTCTTGTACAATAAGAGTGCAAATCAATAAACAAAAAGTTTCATGATCAGGAACTGATGACACAATTTCAAGAAGCTAGAGACCATTATGCAAGGTTTTGAATCTGAATTTGACACGAACATAATTTTTTTTTGTTTTTTTTTTGTTTCATGTCAGTAGTGAAATTGTACCAATAAATTACCTGTTCAAGAATAAACTGTATCAATGCTTCAACCTTTAGACCTCTACGAATGATTCCTTGTACTGTTGGAAATCGAGCATCATCCCACCCATCCACCTTTCCCTTCTCAACAAACCATAGAAGTTTGCGCTTGCTGAGAAGTGTATAAACCATATTCAGGCGGCTAAATTCATAAAGGTGGACCTTTCTCAATCCCATATCCATTTGAATCCGGTGATACTGAGCATTTCGGTCATGGTATTCACTAGATCTTAATGCATGTGTTATACCTTCTATGGCATCAACAAATGGACATGCAAAATCATAAGTTGGGTATATCTTATACTTGGAGCCAATCCGATGATGGGGAATTGGATTGCAACGGTAATATACCGGATCTCGAAGTGATTTATTTGGGTCTTGCATATCCAACTTCCCACGGAGACAGCACTGCAAACCCCTTTCAGATCCTGCAATCATTTCCTTCCATAATTTCAGATTCTCCTCCACACTGTTGTTTCTACATCTTGATTCAATCCCATCCATTCTTTCTTTCTGCATTTGCTCACGTGGTGTATCATCAACATATGCTTTACCCTGGCGAATCAAATTCTCAGCCATTTCCATCATCTGAGGAAAGTAATCTGAGGTGTATGTAACAGCAACATACTTGATACCCAAAGTCTCAATATCCTTCAGAAGATTTTCCACAAACTCATTGCTCTCTTTGGCAGGATTTGTGTCATCAAACCGCACAATAACTACGCCTTGGTACTGCTGCGCAAAATACTGGTTCAACAGGGCTGCTTTCGCATGCCCAATGTGAAGATAACCACTGGGTTCTGGTGCAAACCGTAAACGTACCTTTCCAACCTCAGCTTCTGGAAGATCTATTTCGTATGAACTCTTTGATTGATTACTGGCACCCTGTTGCTCCTTCAATTTGGAAGCAATTGGCTTTCCCGAGCCTCTTTTGCCAACATATAGAGCTGTGACTTCATTCAAGGCATCATTATATTCTGCTAATATAGAATTGAACCACCGTGCGAGATTTTGGTACTTTGTTGACTTCCTCAAACTTTCCCATCTCTGTCCACTTCCTGCAAAGCAAAGAATATTAAGAATCCATGGAACACACTCATTTGATCATCTAATAGGGAACATTTTAATTGCCATCTACAAAAAAAAAAAACAAAAGATCTTGTTAAACCATGGCAAGGAACTACATCCAGCATGCTGAAAGAAATTCCCTAGTATGAGGGTATATATTATGAAAATGCCAAGAGCATCATTATGATCCATCTAATCCGCCATAACTATCAGAAAGAATGCAATAAAACATGTGGCTTCAATATATAATAAAAAAAGTGGTAATCCATGGATAAAATGTCATAACCCTATCCACGAAAATGGGTTATGGAGAGGTAATCAGATGATCCCTCCAATGGTATGTTAAGGAAATTTTTGGTTAAGGATGTCTTTATTTATGAAAAAACACAAAAATTCATGTATAGTAAAGGGAATATAGACATTGATTATTCACCATGAGGTGGCTTAAAAAAGTCTGAATAAAAAAGATATAAATAGGCAGTCTCCGAAGGTTGTACCTGCAAGAGCAGACCAGATTGCAACATCTGCAATTGAGAAGCAGTAACCGACCAGAAAGGTACGACTCTGCAAAAAAGCATCGACGTACTTGCACGCATTCTCAAATGCAGGACCCAATGAAAAGACGGGGGCATATTCCAGCCACTCATCAATCTGAGAAGAAGAAACAGCAGGATTAGAATGAAGTAAAACATTAACAGAAAACAACTTAAGAAAAGATTCCAAAGAAAATAACCTGGCCAGATTCATATGCATTCTGTCCATAGAAATTGGGAAGGCTAGCAACACGAGCAATATAGCGAAGAAGCACATATGTTCCATGTAATTTAAGCCTACAATGCAGAGGTTGAGTTTGAGTACTGTAGAATCTCTAAAATCTCTCACAGTGATTACATGGATAAAAGACAGCATCTTTGGGTTTTAACTTGAGAACCCATAAAAGGGGTACACTGATTGAATAAAGAACATAGATAGATGGAAGTGGAATCCCTATATAAGTCGTGGAAGCAGCAAAAACATATAATTACATCAAAGACAAAAAAGAGAAACAAAACCCAATACATCAATTCAACTAAAAAGAAAAGACCCATATAAGTAAACATAAAAACAGATACACAAAATCTAAGTGGGTATCGAAAAAGAAGAAGAATTCATACCCATTAGAGAAGAGAAGCGTGGGAGCAGAATTAGAAGGGAGGGAAGTGTCGATTGGAAGAGCAAGGCCGGCAAGTTTGGCAGCCACAATCACCGGTAGAGGCGGCGGATTATCGGCAGGGAAAGACAATGTCCGAATCTCCATCTCCATAGTAGCGTTGCTTTGCGGCTCTGTGTCTGTCTGTCTGTCTATAGAGTATATTAGACTAGTCTCTCTTTCTATCTCTCTCTTATTATAAACCAGGGTTTCTTTCTAATTTCTAATTTCTACTTTCTCTATTTATGCTTAAACCCTCCTTCTTTTCCCATTTATATACCATTACCCTCGTATCTTACAAGTTACAATTATATTACCTTTTTTTTTAATTGCTAATTACACCCATATATTTTATTTTTCGCTGGTATTAATTATGAACTAATGAAATTAAATAATACTGGCTCTAATCAAGGGCAATGTTTAATATGCATTAATAAATTTTGACATTTTTTCCTGCTTCAAATTAATAAAATTTTCTCAAAAAAATTAATAAATAAATTTTAACATTAATCTTTATTTTCATGTGGAATAATAAGTATTTAGTCTTTTTATTTTTTTTGTGGGAAACGTAATACTCATGATATAATTAGCATGTCTAGCAAGGTTATGAACTACAGATTTATCACGTTTACGAGTATGTGAAAATCTAATGGAACGGAAAGACCCTACAAATACTTTTGCATCAAAAATTAAATGACCATAAGCAACTAGAGTTTCTTTCTTGCTCTTCAACAAGTTAGTAATCAATTTCGAGTCACCCTCAAAAACAGCTTTTAAATTTTCAAGATCTTGAGAGAACTTAAGAGCCTTCATGGCAGAGGAAAAGGCACATTCTAAGACAAAGATGCTATAGCTAAACCCTTCTCATCCCTAATGATAACCTCTATACTAGCTTGACCTTCATTTTGGAACATGGCTCCACCAAACTTGATTTTGAACATACTATTGGAGCTGATTTATAGTGATCACAAATAGAGTGCTCAATTACCCTTCGACACTCCAAATTTGCTTTTGCAAGCCCTCCAAAATATGTTTTTAACCTTCCAGGAGTAGCCATTCCCCAAACTTTCTTCCAAAAACTTTTAGAGCTATTACTTAGATTTAGGTTGGGGAGTTGATTATCACTTTGGAGGAAGCGATATCCAGATTCAATTGAATAAATTCCCTTCGGATCATGAGTCCAAAAAATTTTATTATCACTAGTGAAAACAACTCAAGGGTATGGATTTTATAGTCATAGCTTCTTAGGGTGAAAAGATTGAATCCATCAGCTTAGCATGCCACTGTTTACTATTAGGATTAATTAAAGAACTCAGTAGAGCGTCATCATAGTCATTGAAAACTGGAGAAAGGACCTTCGGTTGGTTCGGCATAGGCAGCCAATTGTCTTGCCAAATCTTCATTGATGCACCACTACCAACCCCGCCAAAGAAAACCACGCCTAAGTACATCCTTCCTTTTCAGAATGCTCTTACAAGCATAAGACCCGGAATTAGAATCTTTGGCTGCCAAGATAGAGTACTTAGGAAAAAATTTTGTCTTAAAAACTCTATAAAAGATAGACTTCTGGTTATGCAGCAGCTGCTAAGCTTGTTTGGCTAGGAGAGTTTCATTGAAAAGGGCAAGATCTTTGAACCCCATCCCACCATCAAACTTTGGTTTGCACATATCTTTCTAGCTTACCCAATGAATCTTTTGGCGATCACGCATTATCCCCACCAAAATTTTCGAATAAGGCTTTCAATCTTATTACATAGACCCATTGGGAGCTTAAAGCAACATATATCATACGTGGGGATGGCCTATGCTACAACTTTTACTAGAATCTCTCTACCTACTTGTGACAGTAACTTGGTCTCCCACCCTTGTAATTTCCGCCACACCCTCTCTTTAGTATAGTTGAAGCTTACTTTCTTTTGCCTCCCCACAAGAGAAGGCAACCCCAAGTACTTCTCAAATTGCTAGATTTCAACCACACCTAAGGTATCTCTGATTACTTGTCACAAGGTTGACGAGGTGAACTTACTAAAAAAGACATTTGTTTTCTCTCTATTAATCTTTTGGCCTGAAATTTTCTTATAAGTGGACAACAACTCCAAGACTGTATTACATTCATCACAAGTAGCTCTACAAAAAAGAAGATTGTCATCTGCAAAAAGTAGATGGGTTAGTTTTGTGTTTTGCCTGCATAGAGAGTAACCTCTAATAGTTTCATTGGTAGTTGCTTGTGAAATAATGCCATGGAATCCTTCAGTACATAAAAGAAAGAGGAAAGGCAAGAGGAGGTCTCCTTGATGGATTCCCCTAGTTGGAGAAATCATACCTTTTGGTTTGCCATTAACAAAGAAGGAATAATAAAATAGAGTGAACACAAACCAGAATAAAAGCAATCCATTTTCTTGGAAACCATGCTTCCTCATCATAACCTATTCTACCCAATCAAATGCCTTACTCATGTTGAGTTTGAGAGCCATGTACCCTTTCTTTTTTTTCTTTTTTCTTTTTTCCAGACTTGTGATTCTACATACTGCAGAGAGTTTCAAAAGCTACCAATATATTATCTGAAATCAACCTATTTTTGGTGAAAGCACTTTGAAGTTTTGAAATAATATTTGAAGAACTCTTTTTAATATTTTTAAGGAACCAATCATTTGAAGCTAACGCTTGATCAAGCCTCTCCTATATAGAATGGCCAGAAGTGAAATGTTTTTGCCAAGTAATTGGGGAACCCGAAAAGCCAAGGTCTAAGAATCCACACTTATCAATAGCATCTCGGAAGAGCTACATTTGACCAATACCTCTATTACTTCCACCAAAATTTTCAGTAGATCGTGATATTTCATGTTTAGCTTGCAATGAGAGTTAAAACTTGATACATAATGTTTTATTTTAGTTTTATTATTTTTATACAATACGGTTTAAATTTATGACATCCATTCTAAGTATATTAATTTTTACTCTAAGACCTAGACATTAATTGGTTTTTACTTGGAGCTTTTTTTTTTTCTTCCTATGGTATTGCTAAAGGAGAAAATCCATTGCCTAACTTGACAATATTACTTGTCTAGGGAAGAATTTAAGAGCCAAATAAGGGCCAAGCACAAGGATTTCAAGAACGGGACCAAAAAAAATCCTATCTTAGATCAGAGAAATGTGGTGTTTTTATTGGATAGATATAATAGTATTTCAAACTATGACTACCATTCCATGATGATTGCTCTTTATTATCAAGCCAAAAAAGCCAACTGATTTTCAGTGTAGATGGGTTTAAACCCTAGATCTCTTATTTGATGATGAGAGACTACACAAGTTGAGCCAACTAGAAAGTGTGACAAGTGGGATTTTCGTTTAATAAAATAAAATAAAAAAACGCATTCACCCCACAAGTTGAGCTAATTAGAAGGAGTGACGAACAAAGTTTTTCTTCAAACTAGTTTGGAGAAAAGCCTTACAAATTCCTCATATATATTTATATTGAGTATGAATTTTGAAAATTTGACTGTTAGATTGCATGTTCTTATTATATCCTTCATACTTGCAAAATTTCAGGAAAATCAAAGATCAATTGCTATGTCACAAACAAATGTTAAAATTTCAAGTTTTTGTGATCTAAAATTGTATATAAAAAATAAGTTTCTTAATCGAATATTAAATAACATTCGATTTGAACAAAATTAGATATGTATGTTAAGAATATATGGAATATGAAATTTAATGGTTAGATTTTCAAATTTTATACAAAAAAAAAGAGATATATAAAAAGTTTGAAGAGTTTCTTTCCAAACTAATTCAGAGAATTTGTTAATGAGAAATGGGGTTTTCGTTTGATAAAATAAAATAGAAAGAAAAAAAAAAAAAAAAAAAAAACCCCTTCACCCCATTGTTATCTGAGCTTAATCTAATGAGCTTCAAATGAACCAAAAGAAATATAGGAACCAAGAAATTATGTCAAAGATTATTCTTGAAAGGTCTAAAGTAGAAGTTTAATGTATGTTGATTGTAGTTCTCGAGATAAAAGTTTCATTAAAAAGAGAAAGAGGGTGAAATCCAAGTACAAGGAGAATATAAGAAACAGTTCAAAAAACTTGTGAAATCCAAAAATACATAGATCTAAAAGTTCAAACAACACAGATCTAGAAATTACTGATCAAAAAGCAATCTAAACAGAAGACCAACAAGGAAAAAGGCATATGTTCACCTAGGAAGCTTGCTTTCCAAGATGGATTATTAGGCACATAAGTCTTTGTAACATTTTTGCCATCATCATTTGAGAAACCCTAGCCAAAATCATTCTAAGCTAAATAGCCAGAACAGAAAGGACAAACAATCTCTGGTAATTGTTGTCCTTTTTGAGTTAGCTACAAGCTTTTTCTTTTAATAGTCAACCAAATGACTATAATCATCTACCTAGTCTATACCTCAATTCACTATCCTTGAACCTTATGAAGAAGGTTTCCTTACCAGCTCCTTCAACCTTATACTACAATTGAAGCACCTAAAGGAGAGTTCTATCAGCTGTCGTCACTGCAAGCTTGCTCAAGAGGGAATCATTATGACATTCATCATAAAACAAATGCCCACAAATCTAAGAGTTTCCTAGAAATGGGAAACTTGATTAGAAAACATTGCAAACTTGCTTATTTACAGGTTAAACCAACACAAAAATGTCAACAAGAGACATAAATAAAGGAGAATTACATTGCAAGTGAAATACAGCTTTGACCTTCTATTCCTCTCAAATAGTAATAAACAGATTGCACAACATTTTTCTTTGAAAATCTTTTAGGCCTGCTACTCATGTGTGGCAGCAAGTTCAACAGATATGATGAAGGTTGATTTTCCTGCTTCCCTTAGATACCGTACATCTCCATTCATGAGCTTTAATAGCTTTCTGCTAATGAACAAGCTAATTCCCTCCTCAGATGGATCTCCATCAGTTCCAAACATCTGGTTCAACAATGCTTCTGGCACCCCTCCACCTGAATGTGAAATCCTGATCCAAGAAATAAATTTAAAAGGTTATGACTTTGGATGAAGATAAGTACTCCGTGTGCTTGTAGAAGTCAGGAGCAAGTAAGTACAAGTTCCTTCTATTCACAAGGTCAGGTATTTGTTTGAATAAATGGCTATATGCATCAGGTCCAAGAATTTTTTGTTCTTTTCTGCACTCAAATTCACGTTAGGAGCAGACTACATACGGCAGAAACAGATGTACTAATAATTTTTATGGACTCGTGTCTATTTGTGCTTGAGTAGTTTGTACCTGAGCTCAAGACGTGCAAGATGAACAGATTGCCCCAATTGATCCTTGGTCAAACTGGCTGCAACATTAAGCTGGCCTCCAGTTGCTGCATAATTTACTGATATCAACAAGAAATCAGCTAAGACCTGTTGAAGCCTAATACTATCACCATATAAGGTTTCATTCACAATCTCCTCTACCACATCATTGACCATTAGGATACCCTTGCCATTGCTCTTTGTCATGACTTGACTTATAGAGGCAACCAATACTTCATGCAGTGTAAATTCAACCATTTCGAGATCCAAGTAGCTGTAAAGAATTCATAAAACAAAGGGAAAAGAAATTATTAGGTTACAATAAATAGTGGTCAGAATTAAAACTGGAGAAATAGATTTACTCCCTTTGTTATCCTTATGTTATCCTAGTATTCTTAACACTTCATCATGTAAATTGATGCTACCATGTGCAATAGCAAGTACCTCTTCTAAAAAATAGTATGGGCATTAAAATCAATAACCTTCTTGTAGCCGTGTATAAAGATTGCTATAGTGGATCAATTTTGACGACAGTATTTTACCAAAAATTTCTTCACCACAGGCTTCATAATACTACTTAAGTAATGAATCAAAATGATCTGGTAGACTTTAAAAACCTAGGCCTGATCATCTTTTTTTACTCATCTAATTATTCCATCTATAGTCATGAAACCACAAAGGATGAAGTGCAACAGAGTGTGGAAATTTCTTTTTGTTATTGTATAGCTTAAACTAGATTAGCCCATTGGGCTTAGCCTAGTATACTGTTCTTATAGTTTACTTATATTACTTGTATTGCACACATACCTAGCCTACATAAAACTCTCTATTGTACATTATTATTCACACATCAATATATAGACTATTCAGTCTTTCTCTCACACTTTATATTGTTAATATGGTATCAAAGTCATTCCTCTGACTTTCTGGTTCCTGTGGACATCTCTGGCGTTCTTCCGCTGCCCTCGCCTTCATCTAGTAGTCACTGTTAGAAGCGAGTCATCGCAGTCACTTCCACAACCCTTAGAACACTCGAATTTCATCAATTTTGTTGATCAAATTGCCAAAGTCAAGGCACAGATTGACAGATCTGCCGATCCTAAGCAAAACCCAACCAAAAACTAACAGAAATAACCTCATACGCACCCACATGCGCTGGCTGAACTTTTTGCTTCACGAGCATGCATTCCACATGCCACCACGTGCTGTCAGTCTCTTACACGCGCCTCGTGCTAGGAACAACGCTGTCACACGCTTCCACGCGTACCACACGCCTACTCCATTTCGCATCCTTCCATGTCAGCCCTAAGGTGACGTCACACTGCCATGTCAGCACACGTCAGCCGTTGACTTTGACCGAGCCATTGACCAACTCGTTGACTTTGACTAGTTCGTTGGCCGTTGTTCGTTGACTTTGACCAAAGTCTAAATATTTCAACAATGCTTGTCTTGATTAGTGTTTCGTGCAAATTCCAATTTTGGGCTCCGTTTCTTCATTTGAGGTCTCTAAATCCCACTTTTTGGTCTTTTTTTTTTTTATTATGGCTCAACAAAATGAACGAGATATCATACATCCTATCACCATTATGCTGAATGGTCCTACTAGCTATCATGCATGGTCTTAGAATATAACTGTCTTTCTCAAGGGTTGTAAAATGTGGAGATATGTGACCGGTTCAATTCCTAAGCTAGTACTAAAACCTAAGTTCAAAGCCATAGCTGCTGAAGATGCCTCCAAGACTACTGTTGTAGCAGGTGATTATGAAGAACGCCTAGAGGAATAGGAGAGTATTTAGAGTAAGATCTTGTCTTGGTTTATCAATACTTATTTTCCCTCCATTCATAATCTTCTTCCTCGTCTTGAAACTGCTGAGGCTGCTTGGAAATTTCTGACCAATCGCTATAATTGCACTAATGATTCAAGCTTGGAGTTTCACATTGAATCAAAACTTTAACATATGCGCCAAGAGACAGATCAGTCTATTTTTTATTTTTATTTTCAAAGTTCTACTATGTGGGAACAACTGTCTGCTATAGATCCTCCACTAGTGTATTCTAAGGATATTGAGCTCTTTGTCAAATATCGAGATCGCCGTAAATTTATGCACTTCATGATAGGTTTACGTAAGAATTTTAAGCCTACTAGGGCTTCTACACTTAGCCGGTCTCCTACTCTTCTTAATGTTGCAGTCAAGGAGCTCATTTCTGAGGAGAACCGTCAGCCTACCCATCACATGTCATCATTTGATCATGTATTGGCTACACAATCTCCACAGCCTCCCATTATTGCATTCACTGCTCTTCCACGAATAAACTCTGAAAATCCCACCTCTTAATCTTACAAAGGTACTCACTTACTACAGCTAAAATTTATGCAAGAGTAAAATTAAACTTCTCTTCCTCTGGCAGTTGTTGCATGTCCTTCAAATTTCCTACAAGTCCATCTTTAGCATCCTTACTTACTACAGCTGATATTGAGGCAGTAATTCAATAGGTTTTATCCCGAACTTCCATTGCCCTTTCTGTCAACTCAGGTAAACAACCTTGGTTTTTTGATACTGCATGTTGTAACCATATGACTCTTAATGAATCCCAATTTCCTGATAAGGCACCCTTAGAACACTCCATCACCATTTACACTGCTAATGGAACTCCTATGCCTATTAGTCATGAAGGAACAATCTCTTCTCCTTGTTTATCCCTTAGTGACAATTTTCATATCCCAAAATTTTCCCTCAATTTGCTTTCTGTTGGTCAACTTTGTGAGTTAGGTATAGATCTTCAATTTACTAATCATGGTATGGATGTGCAAGTCCCCAGACGGGTCAAGTGCTTGGGACAGGCCTTAAGGTTGGTCGCATGTTAGAGGTTCATGACTTGAAGATTCCTTCACAAGTTTTTTCTACAGTTGCTACCACTACCACCCCCTCACCTGATCTATGGCATGCTCGTCTTGGTCATCCATCCTTATCTTGTCTTCAATTGTTAGCTTCTCAAGGTCATTTAGGTTCAGTTCAATTTCAAAAATGTGATTGTACTTCCTGCCATTTTGGCAAACAAACAAAATTGTCCTTTAATAATAATGACTCATTTTCTTCTACACCTTTTGATCTTATACATTCTGATATTTGGGGTCCTGCACTTGTTCTCACTGAGGGGGGATCTAGATATTTTTTCATTTTTGTGGATGATTTTTCTCAATATACTTGGATTTATCTACTTCACTGTAGGTCTGAACTTGTGTCTATTTACCAAACATTTCATAAAATGATTGAAACATAGTTCAATCGTACCGTTAAAGTTTTTCGATCAGATAATGCTCAAGAATATAATGATAAATCTTTCCTATCATTTTTAGACAGTCATGGTACCCTTCCTCAGTGGTCTTGTCTTTGCAGCTCTCAACAAAATGGTCGTGTAGAACAAAAACATCGTTACATTCTTGATGTTGTCCACACCCTTCTCATTTCTATCTCTGTTCCTAAGTGCTTTTGGGGTGAGGCCGCACTCACTGCTGTATACATCATTAATCGTATTCTTTCGCCAACTATACACAACAAATCATCATTCAAGCTTCTCTATGGTCAAACCCTTGATTACTCCTCTCTTCGAGTTTTTGGTTGAGCTTTGATTTGTCTCTATTTCTCCTCATGAACGAACAAAGCTCCAGCCTCATGCTCATCCCTATTGTTTCCTTAGTTATGGTGTATTTCAAAAGGGGCTTCGCTGCTATGATCCCATTTCTCATCACCTTCGTGTCTCTTGTCATGTTAAGTTTAGGGAACATCATCCTTTCATGAGTCTTCAGCAGTTTCTTGCGTCCTCTTCCTCAGAGTCTCCCATTTTTACTGATCTTTTCCTCCCTCTCTACCCTGAACTTATGGAGGATTCTTCGACATCGGCTGCCTCTCCAGATGACTCATCTCCGGTTTTGTGTCCGGCATATGACTTGCCTGTCTTGGATCTTGTGGCACCACCCTCTCTTGAGTCTCATGTTGGTCCTGAACTTTATCGTTCCACTCGGGTAAGCATTCCTTCCCTTTATCTCACTGATTATCAGTGCTCTTTTGCTCTTGCCACCTTTTATGAACTTCACACCTATGGTAAGGCCCATACTAACCCTCTTTGGCAACAAGCTATGTATGAAGAACTAGATGCTATTCATAAGAATCACACTTGGGATATGGTTGATTTGCCTCCTAGTCAGTCTATAGTAGGTTGTAAGTGAGTTTACAAGATCAAGACCAAGGCTGATGGATCTATTGAACGATATAGGACTCGCCTAGTTGCCAAGGGCTTTACTCAAGAGTATAACATTGACTATGATGAAACATTTTCTTCTGTTGCTTACCTTACATCTGTCAAACTTCTTATTGTTATGGCTGCTGTTTGCCGTTAGCCTCTTTATCAAATGGATGTGAAGAATGTTTTCCTCAATGGATACCTCTAAGAAGAAGCGTACATGCAACCACCCCTAGCTATCCACACTCAGGCAGTCAAGTTTGTTGCCTTTGTTGTACTCTTTATGGCCTCAAGCAGGCTCCTCGAGCTTGGTTTGAAAAGTTTAGCTCATTTGTTGCTTAATAGGGCTTCACTTCGAGTTCTCATAACACTGCTCTCTTCGTCCGAAAATCCTCTACTGGTATTACTTTTATTCTTCTTTATGTTGATGATATGATTATTACTAAAGATGATTCTGCAAGTATCCGCTCTCTTCAGCACTTCCCTAGTCAGCATTTTGAGATGAATGATCTGGGCACTTTCAGCTATTTTCTTGGGCTTGAGGTTACCTCATCCTCTGATGGATACTATCTTTCTCAAGCTAAATATGCTTCTGATCTTCTCTCCAAAGCCGGTATAACTAACAAGACTGTTTCCACTCCCTTGGAATATAATGCAAAACTCACACCCTTGGATGGTGAACCTATATCTGATGCTACTCGCTATCATCAATTTGGTTAGTAGTCTAATCTATCTCACTGTTACTCGTTCGAATATTTCACATGCTGTGGGTATGGTTAGTAAGTTCATCGATGCCCCTTGTTCTGTCCACTATGTTGTTGTTCTTCGGATTCTCCAATATGTCAAGGGCACACTTTATCATAGTCTCCATTGCTTCTCTTGGTCTTTTCTTGAGCTTCATGCTTATTCAGATGCGGACTGGGCAGATGATTCGACTGATCGATGCTCTATCACAGGTTTTTGTTTCCTACTGGGTACTTCTCTTGTCTCGTGGCGTAGCAAGAAGTAGGATGTGGTTTCCCGTTCCGATATCGAGGCTGAGTATCGTGCCCTTGCCGACACTACCCGCGAGCTTGTTTGGCTTCGCTGGCTCTTAGCTGACATGGATGCTCCACAGCCCACTTCCAATCCTCTTTATTGTGACAATTGTAGTGCTATCTACATTGCTCATAACGATGTCTTCCATGAATGCACTAAGCACATTGAGATTGACTACCACATCACTCGCCAACATCTCAAAAAAGGCAATCTCAAGTTGTTCTCCATCTCCTTTGCTGACCAGTTCGCTGATATCTTCACCAAGACTCACCCGCCTGATTGTCTTCGAGATCTTATATCCAAACTCCAGTTGGCTTCCTCCTTATCACCTCAAGTTTAAGGGTGGATGTTAGTGTATAGCTTAGACTAAATTAACCCATTGGACTTAGCCCAATATACTGTACTTGTAATTTATTTATATTACTTGTACTGCATATATACTTAGCCTATATAAAGCTCTCTATTGTACATTATTATTCACACATCAATATATAGACTATTTAGTTTTCTCTCTCACTTTATATTGTTAACGCTTTTGATAAATGCATGGATTTGTAATAACATAAAAGGATAGGAAAGTCACTCATTAGAGTTTAAATATATCATACCCATCAATGATGCTATCAAGATCTGAGTCATCAATAACCTTGCTGATCTGGCGCTGGCACTGGACACTAGTATGCAGAAGCTGTTTTTGTTCAACTCCTAATTCAGTATCTTCCATCATTTTCCGAGAAAATATAATCCCAGATAAAGGATTTCGTATCTGCCTTTTTATATAAGCCAATGCTTTCAATCTCTTCATGGCAGTTTGCTCAGATAAACGCTGTATATGAAGTGCTTGTTGCAGCTCCTGGCTAGCAAGCTGCAAGAAGCAAAAGACCCCAGTGACTGCACCCTCTCTGTCCAATTTCTTACTCACACATAGCAGGCACTCCACATACTTTCCACTCCGAGCAAAGAAACCGAAATGGACCTTTTCTGATTCCTGACCAGTCATTACATTATTAAGTACAACTCCAAGATTTACAAAAGCTTCCTGATTCTTGAGGCGACAGCAAGATGTATGTGTCCCAAAAACCTCCCCCAAGAGCATTTTATCTATCACTTGCTCTCGTGTCCACCCACTTACCATTGTCATTGCTGGATTCCACTCACAGCACCACCCAAATTCATCCGTACCAAATATTGGAGGAATCAATGGGTTCGGATTTTGTACAATAGCTTTGTAATCGCCTTCAATCCTGGTGAACTTGTCCATAACTATCTTCTGACCAGTGATGTCCTGGGCCACAAAACAAACCCCCACAACATTATCTCGAAGATCCCTACTTGCACATGCATTCACAACTAAGCTGATGGGACCAGAATCACTCTTAGACCCATGTGTTTTGATCTCAAATTGGATGTTCTGCTCTTCTTTTCCTGATCAAACAAGAAGGTAAAAGAAAATAAACAAATTATTATAAGTTTTTAAAAAGAAAAAAAAAAAGCTCTTAAAAAAAATAATCAAATCCCTTTGTTTCAGGCATAGTGAACACATCCCAAGCCATTAACTCCAATATCTCTTGTGCTTTCTCACACATCTCAATTAATTTGATGCACAAGCATGGTATTAGATAAAATAATTTGGACACGCCTAAGTGTCAAACACACTAACTCATGCTTATGCATATCTACGTTACTAGTATGAGTTGCTAATTTTATGAAGTTAAAATAGAAAATTTGGATAGCCAAAAGCCTTGTAGCTCAACTGGCACCTCTTGGTGTTTCTAACAAAAAATGTCTAGGGTTCAAATCCCCCAACCCCAACTATCAATTAATAGGGAAAAAAAAAAAAAACAGAAACAAAAAATTCTGGATGGAGCATACCCTGCAGTGCCAAGGACAACATCCTTTTGACTATATCAGTTGAAGAATCTTCTACAAGTGTGAGAAAATGATTTCCAATTGCTTTATCAACAGCAAGACCAGTTAACTCTGCAATCTTTGTATTCCACCCATTAATCAGCCCATCAACATCAACTGCCAGAATCGGCACTGTGGCTGTTTCAATTAAACGGACCATCTCACTTGTCACTGCCTCCAGTTCTTGCATCCCTTCAATTTTGAGGTCACTGAGCTTCATGTTAATTGCATTGTTACTTATATCCTTTGCTTCAACATCTTTAAATGCATTCCTCAAGATAAGCTGCAAAGAATGGATTGCATCCATTTCATAGTCCTTCCAGGGTAAACTCCTCGTCTTGACAACGTCAAGGAAAGCCTTGAATGAAGATCTCGGGTGCATCCTCCTACTGTCATCCTTCTCACCAGGTTCATGCTTTGCACCGCCCCATCGAATTTCAGCAGCAGTGTGGGAGCGAAACCAGAAAATCATGTCCTTGGAAGTTATCCTCACAGCTGCCATTCCACATACTTCATCACCAAGAGCAAGAGCCCCTGGGAACCCCGCATCATACAGACTATCTGTACTCAAACCTGTAGAATCCATATGGTACTCCTCGAGCCATGATGCTATGTCATGCAGCTGGAAATCACTTGGAGTAACTCCCAGTCTCCATATCTTATTCTTGTATAAGAGGACAGCACCATCACACTTCACAAGATCCATTATATTTGGGCTTTGTGAAACAATTCCCAAGGGTGCATCTCGCATCAGCAAATCGCACAAGAGTGTTTGGGTACGCAATATGTTCTTCTCAACAATTTGATTTTCCAACTCCAATTCCTTATTCACATGAATGGCAAATACTTGGGCTAGGAACTCACAAGCATATCTAAGAGGGAATGGAACAAACCTTGGAGTTGTGTTATGGCATACTACTAAACCCCAAAGTCTCTTTCTCTTTTGTGGCTGCACAGAGTTAGAGTTGTCCCCTTCTTCATCCCCCTCGTTGACAACAACTGCCATAACCAGAGAAGCAATGGAATTCATATTCTCCATGTACTGTAAATGGCAACTGTGTGGAGCCCTTAAGGTTGAACCACACAATGTCAGATCAAATGGAAGCTTCTCATCTTGAAGCACCTTCACATTTCTAGCATGACAATCAACAATCAGACGGACCTTATTCTTCATAAATAAGAAACGAGCAGCCTGGGGGATATCAGTGGCTGGATAATGCAAACCCAGATATGGCTCTAGTCCTGGCTTTGTAATCTCAGAGACCACTTCACCATGATCATCATCATGAAATTTATATGCCATCACCCTGTCATAACCTGTGAGCTCAAAAACCTCCTGAACCATTGTATCACAAAGCCTTTCCATGCTACCACTAGGCAAAGACTGCAATCGGGTAATTGCTTTGGCTGCAAGCTTGTATGATTGCAAGGCACCAGCAGCCGTCATGGGGACTTCATAAGGCTTCACTGGCTCAAAATCAATGATCAAGCTACCTGTTACCTGATGCACAATTGCATAAAAGGGCTTCCCAGATGTCTTGCAATGGACTAAAATGGGATTCAAAAGAGAAACATCTGCGAACCCTAGGGCCTTTTGCAATGCAGAGGCACTGGGAGCAGTGAAAATAGTCCTTACATCTGTTCCAATGCCAAGAACTGGGTGGTCTCCAACACTTGGGACCGCATGACTGACCATGGTCAGCATTTCAGGGGCATTCTCACTGTATGCAATGACCTCGAAAGTTTTGTCATCTAAGGCTAGCAAGCAACCAAATGGCTGGATCAGCTTGCCTTTCTGTATGTGATGGAGGTAAGCTGTGGTTACTTTGTCAGACCTGGGTTGTTGATCCCCAGTAACTGCACTGGTAACACGCACTGAGCTAGAGTAATCAAAAGAATCACCCGATGACTCAAAATCTGCGTGAAGTTTTGCATCAACAGTGGTCTGAGCAATAATCCTGGCACTGTGTCTTGAGCGCCCTGAATTGCTGGATGAATGGCTGGGTCTTGAAGAAGACATTCTCTCCCAAACTGAATTCCCAAAAAAAAAAAAAAAAACAAACAGAACCCATGAATGAGAACATATCAAAAGGGTTGCCAAAATTGATTCTGGTAAATAATTATATAGTTATTATTGTGATCATTGTCATTGTCATGATATCCATCATCATCATCATCACAGTAGTATTAGTATAACCAGTAAAAATAACAATAGCATCGCACTAGCACAGGAAGTATTGTGAATATGCTCTAAAAACATCAAAATTTTCTAAATATCTCCCTCAATCATTCAATATAAGGAAACTGTGTATACAGAGAAGGGAAAAATCTGTTCACAACTAAATCAATAGTGCAAGTCTTTTTCCTTAAGATTAGTAAAAGAAGGATGCTTTTTGATTGTATGAAGCATATTTCCATTAGTTACAGCAACATATTAAAGAGTAGAAACAACAAAGATTCCTTGTGATTATCTTTGATTCTTTGAAGCATTTTTGCATCAGTGACAGAAACACAGTTAATACTTAACAGTATCAACAGATAACAATAGAATGTAATATTGCCTTTGTAAAGCACACCATTTATTGATCAAGTATAAAGCCACATATATAAAACATTAACAAACACTAATTTTTAAACCACACACTAAAGAGTAGTTGCAGTTCAGCTAAAACAAAAGCCAAGAAAGATAAGCGGTACTAGTACAACAACTGATAAATTAAATTGACAAAACGAAAACTTTTACTCATACATAGGCTATGACTGACAACAATTTCCGAAGTAGATGTTCAATCCGAGTAAAGAAGTAAGTTTTTACAGAAGATGTAAAAGAAAGAAATGGAAAAAACTCTAACCTCGTCTTTAAAAGCTTCAGGAAACAAAACCCAGATGTCTGAGAATCAGTCTGGCTCAAACTGAGATACAAAGCAGGTTGGAGAAAGTTTTATTAGAGAATCCAAAGTGTGTCCAGTAAATCCCAACCCCATTTCATGGAAAAACCCACATCATCTCGATCACCACCTCCACTGTCTGTGCTTTGCCTTCAATCCCAGCACTTAGCAGGGACCACCTGTACTAACAGTAGTAGTACTTTTTTCATAGATAAACAAACTCAGACAAACTTTCTTGATGGGTTCAGAATAATTTTATGTAACACATCTCCAAGACATGGATCCAAAGGGAGTGAGAGAGCCACCAGCTGTGCCTGTGATACATATCTATTAAAATATTATAATAAGGGGGGCGGTTTGGTTTCCAAAGAAGGATAATGGAGGTCGTTGATGACACCCATAAATAGCATGATCTTGAATTTCTATTCGTCCCTGCCTCTTAACAGTTAACAGTGCTGAAATCACTTTCTATTTCTGCTAAGTCGGTTCCCATTAAAAAAATAGGAATAAATCCATCCAAAAGATGCGCTACAAATAAAAATATAGGAAGTGGGATCACACAGCCTTGGTGGTAGTCAATTAGTCATACATGAGAAATTGATGATAATAATAAACAAATGGAAAGGAGGGTGGGAGACAGAGAAAAAGAATTTGCTTTATGAGAAAGTTCCAAATTTTGATATAATTTTTTGATGCAGATAATTGTGGGCAGTGAATTCATATAAAAGGGTGTTTTTTATTCATAATCGATCACCTCCTAAGTGTTTATTGCTCATAATTGATCACATGAACAAATAATGTGATTCAATTTGTTGTGTTTGTGTGAGGTTAAGTGGACAGTAACTCAAAAAGTAGGGACTTCAGTTGTCCAAATAATGTGATTCAATTTGTTGTGTTTGTGTGAGGTTAAGTAGACAGTAACTCAAAAAGTAGGGACTTCAGTTGTCCAAGAACAAGTTACAAGTTGGAATGGGAATGGGAATGGGGATAACCCATATTCTTAGGGTCCGTTTAAATGTAACTGAAAATTGAAACTGAAAAATACTATAACAAAATAAATTTTTTAATGTGTAAATAGTACTGCAAAACTTATTTTTAATAAAAAATTACTGAGAAAATATGTAAACAGTGTGCACAATACACGAACAAAAAGAAAGAAAAAAAAATGCTAGAAACGCTAGACGCTAAACGCGTTCAGCTGGATGCAAACGCCTTCTTAGGTGCGGTTTGGATCCACGTTCACGTCTGCGTTTCTCTTCATTGCGCGTTTTCAGCTTTTTTTTTTTTTTTTTTTTTTTTTCAGCCGCTGTTGTTGACCAATTCTCCTCATGAACAGTGCATTCGTGCACTGTTCATGGACCCACAAATTTCACTTTTCAGCAACTTTTTCATTAAAAATGGGTCCCACGGCACTATTTACACATTTAAAAATTATTTTGCTACAGTGTTTTCAGTTTTCAGTTTTCAATTTTCAGCAATAAGTTCTATCCAAACGGACCCTTAGTCTTTGGACTCATTCTACTGGAGTGGCAACAAAGTGAGAGTTAAGGGAGTCACGTGTAGGCCTCAAACCTGTGTCAGATTTAATAAACAAGATTATGGGTTTGTGTTTTGCCAATCACAATGTGCTACTACAACGCTCTTGGTCTTGGTCTTGGTGGAGGTGGTGGGTCTCAGTTTTCCGGATCTACAGGGAATCTCACTCACAATCACATTCAGGATTTTTTGTTTTGATTTGCTTTCCTCACTTCTATTATATTTTATTTTTTAAATTTATAGGTGGCAAATACTGTCCTGCACGTGCACGTGCTCACTTTTATTCTTTCCCTTATCCGATGGGAAAGTAGTACATCTCAAAAAATATTTTATTGAAAAGGCTTGAAGATAAGGACTCCTTTTACGGAATCGCATTTTCGTATCTCAAACTGAAAACAAGTAGGACATGTTATGCATTCTTAAGAAAAACTGCCTCTTGTCTTTGTGGGTTGAATCAGGAGACAACAATGGCACCACCCATACATCTTTGAATTTCCATCTTAAACTTAATTTGCAATTGGTGTTTGACATTTCCATCATAATCCTGTTTTGGTGTCACCACCTTGAAGAATTCTAGGAGTGACAGACCAATTAGCACAGCTGCACAACATTTTTTCATGCTATTATTGCAAGTTTATTTACAAAAATGAGGTTTTAAAAAGATAAAAAGTTAAAAAGAAAAAGATGATGTCAAACATAATAGGAATGTTTGATAAGACTATAGAATTGGTTTACAATTGTAATAAAAAAACTACTCATATACATATTTATAAAATTTGACAAACACAAAAACCTTGTTATTCTATTCATAGTTACTCAATCTTGTGGTTTGCAAAACACCCCTGATTTTATCTGTTTAAATACCCCATAATAAGTGTTATCTGAATAACAATTGAACTAATTAAACTGTTTCAAATGGATGCATTTTACTACAAGAAATCAGCCCCCACATACCCAGCAAGAAAACTATTAATTCCTCTTCATATATTGTTCTTTACATGCTACATAATTTTTTTTTTTTTGTTGCTGAAGTACATGCTACATAATTTATATGTAGCTCTTACTTCTTGCTTATATAGTACTGTTGAGATTAAATATATCTTTTCATGTGCTTTAAAATATTCCGAGCAGAAGTTCTTTGTGCTCCCAATCACCGCTGCTTGCATAAAAAATCAAATATGTACTTAACTCTCTAATCTTTTCTTTTGCTCAAGGGTGTCCCAGGTTACAGTGGTCCATTCGTTTGTGGTAGAAGACTTTTAAGATAAAGCTTCTTTCAAGCATTTCCAAGAGAATAAATCTATCTACGGCAAAGCAAAAAGAAAAGAGAATATAATAACACATTTTCAAATAATTGGCCCGTTTGGTACATGTATTTAAAAACTGAAAAATTGTTACTTGAAAATATTTTTGAAAATACATGTGGGTGAAAAAGTGTATTGAAATACGCGTAATGTTGTTTAAAAACTGAAGATTGTTATTTAAAAATACAAACCAAACATCCCCAAATGTCCAAAAATCGGCCATATATCATCTAGAATCTGTAACATGTGAACTTGTAAATGAATTATGCTTCAAAGTTTCCTTTTGTGAACAGAAGACAAAGATACAACACAACAGTTTCTGTACACGACTTAGAAAGTTTGGGATCCTTTAAACCATTTATCAGTCATAAGCTTTTTAAAATTTTTTTTTCTTAGGTAGTCATAAGCTACTTCTGCTGAAGAAACAAATTCATTATTTACCAGTGTGAACCTTTTCCCAAAATTTGGGGCCAAAAGATAAGCTGAATAATGTTTTCCCAAAATTTTAACTCACCTCCACATCCCCATTGATAAAAATCCTATCTTCCACAAATTCTACTGGTAAAAAAAATCTATTTAAGTTCAAGATGATGTGGTTATTTCTCTTTATCAGCTAGACAGCTAAAGATCTGTACATGTAATTGGCTTAAAATGAATTTTGTTAACCACAAGCCATGGTCAGTTATTTTATAAGCCCCCAACTTATCTTAAACATCAGTCACAGTGAATTAAACCAGTTTGTGTTTCTAACCAAAGATAGCTTAAATTGCAAATTCAAGAATCTTCAATTCTCATGGAGCTTTTGGAGATCTGTAGCTATCCAGTCATCTTGTACTCAAAAAGTGCTATGAAGGAAATGTTGTCCTTATATAAATTTTAAGATGGTCCCCCAAACTAGGAAGGTAGCTATCAGGACAGGGAAGAAGGCAGGTGCTTTAATTGATTCCAACATCATACTGACATTCAATGGTTTATAAAAGTATAAAGAGAAGGGAGAAGAATGGTATCTTCATTAAATAATCATGGTAGTCTAATTAGTAGAATGGGTCAACTGATTACTTAACTATTAAGTTGCAAGCTGAAACCATAGAGTTTTTGACATAAACTAGTTATCAGAATATGCAAGCATTCCAAGAAACTAGCTAGACCAGGTCAAGGGAAAGAAACTATATGATTCTTAAAGGCCAGACTACAAAGATATTCATTTCTCATAAGGCTCTTCTAGAATTTATGAAATGGAAATTATATCATGCTCTAAACTAGATTATAGAAGAATTTCTGAATGAATCTTATTGTTGCTTACTATAAATTAGGTTAAACAGACTATAGGAAGATCTAAGTTCAATCCTTACCACTTAACTTGCTTTAGGTTTAGGGATAATCAGACTTGCATGACAAGGTGATACTCTACCCCTGAGTTATGTCGCTTATCCCCTTCCCCCAACCACAAAAAAAATAAAAAAAATAGGACTAACGAATCCTAAAGTCAATGGGTTGAGAAACTCAAAGCTACTATTCCACTATTCTTGAACATTGTCCATCCTATAGAAACTTTGATGTTTCTTTTTTTTTTCCTTGGCATTAAAATTTTATTGCCATATGCTAGGAATAAAACTTAAGGAAGCAAAAAGAATATACACATTTTTTGGTTTCCAATATCAAAGTGATGATCAAGTATCGGCAACAGGTAGAAATATGGTTTCTTCACCAAAAAATTATATTAAAACAATACCAATTAACTCAGCTGCTTGGTAAAATATTAATAAGTTGTGCAGCTGAATACCATTGGGGTGCTAATAGATGCAAGCATATCAGAAGAATGAAAAATCCAGTAAACTGCCAAGACTCTTTAAACAATACTGATTACAAAGACTCGATTGGAACTTTAGAAAAGATCCCCTAGAAGCAAAGCCTAAGTGTTAAGATATTGTAATCATTATTGATTACCATTCTCCAATTTCCTCAACATGTAGTCTGACATAGATTGTCAACACCAAACTGGCAGCCTATATCCATGGACTAGACATTCAAACACTGTGTATAATCAGAACTCTTTTAGCAGGAAATATAAAAAATAAAAATAAAATAAAAAGAAGAAGGCATAATCAGAATTCATGCTATCTAACCCAAAATGCTATAGCATATTTCTTAAGAAAATTTTTTCCTCCAATTATAAACCAAGATAATCTTGGTTTAATCAAGATATAATGGCAGAAAAATCAGGGAAGAAAAGATAAAACACACGCATGTTGGATGGTAAAATGTATCCCAGAAGCCTATGTTAATAATAATGGCATTCTTGAACAAATAATGAATAGATATAGGAAATTCTGTTAAGGCCAAAAGCTACAGCAGAGACACCAATGTAAGTAAAACTATAAAAAAGTGCTTGTTACCAGACCAACTCTTTGCTCAAATATTAACTGATCTGAATTTGTTCTCATTAATTTGCAATCCATCTCCACATCCCCATCAAAAAGAATGATATACAAATTATAAGAACTCAATGGTTTCAACAACCTGTTCCACTTCGGCAATGGATCAATGTACTCTTCCTCTAAAAAAACATATTGATTTTTACTATACATCATCTACTTACACCTTTAGTTTGCACTGAATGTAAAAACTTACTAACATGTTCAATAAAAAATTAAATTTCTTCAATGTAAGGGATGATATGAGTTAACAAATGACTCGTAGGATAACAAAAATGGCATCCAAATTTCTAAACCAAAATGACAATTGGATGGATATAATCCCGGTTCTCGTAATTCGTGCAGAATGCATCCTCAGCTTATAGTTGCATACTTTTGGAAGCTAACATGGAAAATGGCTGAAACATCTAGGAGATACTGTCATACTTCCTCATTCTCACACAGAACATGAGAAAGTGCCTCAAACTCTTCCATAGGCAATTCATAATTTCATATGAAAATGCCTAGAATTGCATTATAAACCAGCCATCCTTGTCCTTAATCTGTATGTTCTGTAACCCCTTCAACTATTGATAACATTCTCAGCAATCACTACCAAACAACAGGAACAAAACAATAACGGAGGAATCAATTACACACAAGTCCTTCACTCAGTAGCATGTGAGGAGAGATCAAAATCAAAGTGGGGATTGCATTCTTTGGAATAGAAATCATTATTCTCTATGAAAGCTTTCAGCATGTCATAGGTGAAATTTGGGTCATTTGGGTCACTTGTACGAGACCCAGAATTTGATTCCAAAGTCTGAGGTTGCCTTAAACAAAAGCAACAACCTTTACCACCACTATTAAGACAACCAAACCTCTTACCTGAAATCCTGGCACCAGTAGACCCAGAAGATGAAGAAGAAGTCCTTCTATTCTTTCTTCTGAGAAATTGTTTCTTGGCTTTTGTAAATGGATTTAGGACCGCTTGCCTTGCTTTAGTGAAACTTCTCGTACACCCAATACATCCATATCCATACCCTCTTTGCTTCTTTCCATTGTCATCATCGTCAACAACATCCCTGGCGTGGACCCCACCACCAACGCTATTGTTGTCATCAACAGCACCACCACCACTGCCACCAACATTGACGATCTCTTTATCAGACAAAGACATCAACTTTTGTTTGTCCAAATATACAGCAAAACTTCAAGAAAGGACCACACAGTCGGAAGGAGTACTACTTACTAGTATAAATTTGATGAAGGAAAATGTGATTAGAGAAGAAAAAGGAGAAAACCCAGTTGAAAAGATTGGGACTTGAATTTGAATTTGAAGTTTCTGAGAGAAATAGTTTGAAATATTCGATTTCTTCGCCTCAGGATCAGGATTCAGGAGTTGGGGGGAACACACAGCAGCAACCGTAACGCTATTTTTTTTTAATTTTTTTTTATGGGAAATTATGTACTAGATGACGATGTTTAGTTTAAATTTAATCAATCATACAAGTAGTGGTTCGTGTTTAATATCAGATGGGTAAGATGTAGGCCAGTTGTTATACGTGTTATTTTTGAACTCAGTGTGTAGACCAGATTGTCTGTTCTGTGTTTTCTGTATAACCTAAGAGTAGTTAATACAGTACATCACTACATCTAGGCTCTAACCTATTAGGTACTTTTCGCGGGACAAGCGATGCTATCAATGTGGGACCATTTTTGGAATACATCATATTCATATCCTATAGTATTAGGTGGACAGGACAGCACCCAATCGAGTAGCGTTAGGAAACATAGCGGCTGGCGTATCCTTAAGGCATGGTTGGAAACCGCTTGTCTTTACGAATTAAAAATTTATTATTAAAAATATTATAGTAAAATAATTTTTAAGCTAAAAATAGTATTCATGGAACTTAGTTTTAAAGGTATTGCTGCGTTTTTCTGTACTTACTAGTCTATGAATAGTGCATAGAACTCGGAGAAAAAAAGGCAAAAGACGCACACTTGCCGCTACGCAATTGCACACTTAGAGGCTTTTTTTTAGAAAAATATTAAAAATTTATATATATTATAATTTGAGATTATTATATTTTTTAATCACAAAAAATTTTACAGATGTGATGAAAAATTATTTCATTTGCAAAAGCATAATACTCATTGATGGGGTACAAATCAAGTTTAGTTCGTCTATGATAGTTATCCGCGACCAGATTACGTCCATAAAGTTTTGCAGGGAAAGAAACCTAACGGAAGCACAAAAGCATGAATATGATCCGTCCATAGGTGACAAGATCATCCAGTTTCAAGATAATCGTCCATGACTCAAGGGCATGAACGACCTGACTACACTTAGTGAACTTTAAAAGAACTTTTCAAGGGTTCAATATAATCAGACCATGATCAGTCATTCCAAGAACGTGGGGAGGATTCCCCATAATTAGCTCTACTTTCTCCATTAACTTCACACATCGCTCACGATGATAATGGATTCGAACAAGTAAACCCAGTCCTAACTCTCTATAAAAGAATCAAGTCACATTCAACCAAGGTAAGCATTTCTATTCACAAAAAAACTACTATTCTTGTATTCTAGAAAGAAAACTAACTTAATTGTTGGAAGGTCCTTGGCCGGTTCACACAGGTCACCCTTGACAATCTTTCTTTTTCTCTTCAGGTCATCAAGCAATCACCATAGCCCAAAGTATTCAGTCTACTAATTTTTGTGTATCATTACTCATCTTATCCCTAGATTTTCGAACAATAGGTCATTTCTCTACAACTTTGGATCCACGAGAGGAAAACAATAGCAACAACAACTCGAGAACCAAGCAAAATAAACCTCCTCCTCATAACTTACTTTGCAAGTCCTTTGTCTACTACTTTGAATCAGCGAGATAGAAATGTTGGAAATCTTTGCAAATCCTTTCTCTACTACTTTGGATCCATAGGATAAAAATGTTGAAAGTTGTCACTAGTAGGATTAAAATTTGCACTTCGTAGTGTTGATTGCATGTCTTGAGTAGCAAACATTGGGTCACACACCTTTTGTTGGTAAGTTATGAAATTATACTCTATATAACAACAACTTATGAATTAAATTAATTAAAAAATTAAATGGAACAACACAATTGGACCCTAGTCCAATCTTTTTTTTTTTTAGAAACAAACACACACACACACACAAGAGAGAGAAAAAGGGGTTCTAATACAAAGGCAATCCTAGTCCAATCTCGAAAGTCTTTAACCTCTCCATTTTCGATTCTTTGAAAAGTTTGGGTTTCAAAACTATGAGCATTTGGCTATAAAATTAGCTCAATTTCTCTCAACCTTCATATCGGAAGTTAGGGTTTTAATTTTGTGAAAAATGGGATATATAGATAAGGTGGGTAAAGAATGGAACAATAGGACATTTCATAATTAATTCTCTCAATTTTCGTCAATTTTGCTCTAGCCAATGTCCTACAAGTTTCTTGCAACTTGCTTCCCTAACAACTTTTCAAAGTGCAATCACATGTCATTCTGTTAGACAACAACCAATTTTGCTTGACTATTGATAACGTCTTAAAATGTATACTTGTTATATATTTATGTGGGCGTTATCTCCTTATTACTTATACTTAATTTGTATAATTAAACCACGATTTCCATTAGTCCCTATTATTTATCTTTACATAATTTCTTGAATAAAATGTCAGTATTACTTGTAATTTTCTACTTTCAGGAAATTATGTAAAAAAGATAAGTTTACAGGAGTTTGTGAGAGAATGGAAGCCAAACTAGAATTAAAGTGGAGCTAAAGGACCATGCTTAAGTGTCTAAAGAGGTGTAGTTGGAGTGTTTGGGTCGTCTACCATGTTTGGAAGCTTCAAATAAGAAAAGAAATCAAAGGGGTAGAATTTGTAAATGAAAAATTAGATTTGAGTATTGATTAGTATTTTGGGTGCATCTCTCTTCTCAAAAATCCAATTGACACAAGCCAAATGGGTTGGAACCATGACTTAAATATCTACAACTTTCCAATTTTTAGTTTTTTGAAATTCACAATTTTTGAAGGCCAAAATTAACTCACAAGTTACTGCTATAAATTTAGACGAAAATTAAAATAGTAAAAGTTTTATTTTCTTTGGACACTTTGACATTAGGGTTTTGAAGGAAGGCTGTGTGGAACAAATTTGACAGAGAAAACCTTATATTTTCCTTTCTCTAGTGGCAGTCTAAACTCTTTGCTAGGGCTAGGGCTAGGGCTAGGACTTATGTTTTTTATATATGGTATGAATATTCAATGTGATTCTTTCTATGATTTTATCAACAACGTATTTGGTTGTTCAATTAGATTTCTTTAGATGTATTAGTTCTTCCATACTTTCAATAAGTCCAATCATGTTTTTCTTATTGTTTAGATAAATTTCTAATAATTTCAAATAGAAATCAGGTTTTAAAGTGAATAGGTTTTTTTGAAAACTTTTCTAACTGCATTATTAATCTAGGTTATCATGTGTTTTTGAATTGTCTCAGTTCAACCGAATCATAAGTATTTAATTGTATAAGAACAATCAATTATGAAATGTATAATTTCTTAAATCGCAAAGAATTTCATATCGATATAGGAAAACACTCGGTGCCCTAGTATTTATTGACTTAAGTCAGTTACCAAGCAAAAATTATTCTTCATCTTCACCAAAAGTTTTATTTTTTATTTTTTATTTTTTAAATTACATTGTCTTTGAATTTATCCCACTCCTTGTGATTTGACCTTGGTACTCTGAGAATTATATTGCTACGATCTCCTGTACTTGGGAGTGAGCAAGCAATTGCAATGATGACTTGTACAAATTCAATTTCAGCTTTTGAAACCATAGTTTTTAAACCTTGGTAAAGGTAAAGAACCGAAAAAAGGTATGATTCTCCATTTTTATGGTTGAACCATTGATTTTTATGGTTTTTACCAGATCAATTGGGGTCTAGTGTTAGGTTGAACTGGCCAATCCGATATGGTTTTAAAGACCATGTTTGAAACCTTATTCTAATTACAATTAGACCCACAAAATAAAAATTACATAGTTTCTAGGAATATGCTAATATACCAAAGGTCTGTTTAGATACCGCTTATTTTGTTGAAAATTAAAAACTAAAAACTATAAAAAAAAATAATAAAAAAAGTTATTGTTCATTCTATGGTTACTATTCATTAGCCTAAATGCACTGTTTATATCTCATTAACAATGCAATAGGCATTAGTTAAAAAAAAACTGTAGACGTGGAAAGCGCAAAATGCTCTTCCAAACTCTCACTAAAATCCAAACAAAAATAGTACCCTTTTTATTCTCCCTTTTCAATCAAACCAATGAATAGTGATGTCGGTGGAATTGTCATTTGCGATGATTATAAACTTAGAATTGGCTACGAGTAAATGAAGCATGAGAATCGAGAGAATATCCTGCAGCATCTTGGTGAAAAGCAACCATCTAAAAGAAAAATGGTGAACCTTGCAATCTGCAAACTAATTAGTGGTAGCGGCAAGTAATTGCCCCTATGCAACAGCCATCATAAATATAGAGATGTGCAATAGACTGCGAATAGCAACAGGTAAAAGCCTTAAAGACTGGTAATGGTCTAACACATAACCCTCAGAACTTGTGGCAGTTGTGCAGCACTCGAGCCGTATTTGGCAGCTCAGACATTTTGTGCCAAGTTTCACCCTGAATCCAGTATTAGTCCTCCCTCAAACCAGCTATTACATCTTTTTTTTTGGGGCTGAATCAAACCTACTATTATATCCTAGAACTTCATGATGCTTAATCCTAAAGGAACCGAAACTTAAAGCAAAGTCTAAGAACATTCTCACCAAATTATAGGATCTAGAGAAAGAGTTGTCTTTAATGGTTGATTTGCGTTACTTGGAGTAGAATTAGATGCAAAACAGTTTTTTGGCCTAGGATTAGACTATAATGTCTACCTTTGCCATGGATGCACTTCTGCACACAAAGATTCAAAATCAACCTTAGCCCTTCCTCACCACAGGAAAGAATAATTTTTGTTATATATTTTAGAAAGTCAAAACTGTCTGGGAGAGAGCAAAAAAATCGGTTAGAAGGGTCCGATGGTGTTCTATTGGTATAAGTGAATGGGACAATGTAAAACGAAACTGGATTCATGCGTGCTCGTAACTGGATTCATGGGACAATGTAAGACAAGATGTGTGTATGTGATATAGCTAAGGTTCAAGCTCCAAACCAGGTCGTTTAGCTAAATTAGCAAAGGAAGTCCATGATAGTTTCTTAAGCCAAAGTGGAGTACACTCCTAACCAATGTAGGACTAAATGAAAAGGCCAAGTATTTGGAATACACGCTAACATCAAGTATAAGAGTCAAGTGTGGACCTGATTTCAATTTTCTAAACTACTTGTTCTCTATCTCCATGATATGCCTTATCTCAAATCTCTATGATTACTTCTCTCCATAAAGCTACATATTTTCAATTTTTCTTTTATACTTTCACAAAATAGTGTGGGAACCATAAAATTTGTAGCAGACATTTCTTAAATGCTTTCATTAAAAAGAAAAAAGAAAAAATTGAGCTAGGGAAGGGAATCTGAGAAAGCTTATGAACTTGTGTTTCCAAAGAAGCAAAAAAAAGAAGAAGATTCCTGTAGACCTTATTCATGATGTCTTCTAATGAATATAGGTTTGGTTGGTGGATATAAAGGTCATCAAACAAGCTCAAGTATGAATGAAACTTCGCTGTAAAGTAGGGAAGGCACTACCTTTTATCAAGTCAGTCTCAGCCTCTCTGGCCCCCTGCTCCAGCTACTACTTTTCCAACTAACACAAACATATATATATTTTCATGAATCCTTCCTCTCCCCTCTATAAATATATAAGGAGAAGAACGTTAGGAATGGTCCTACCCATTTACACTAGACTCCATCATTGCCAATTAGTCAAGTGCATTACACTAAGATATAGTTGTGCCAATGTGTACTTGAGTTGAAGGCCAAGTTAATTATAGGGACATAAGTGTATAGTTTTCTCAGCAAAGATGAGGAAAGCGTATCGCAGAATGTGGCGGGTGGTGCCTTGTGCGAGCAGGAAAAGTTTGCGGACAGACTCCCGGAAGGACATAGTGGAAATACTCAAAACCAAGCTTGCAACAATAAAGGAAGAGCCAGAGAACGAGCAGAACCTAACACCACCAAGACATCGTCGCATGGCTAAGAAGGGAAAGAAGATTCGATTCAAGGATAAGATGGGAGGTTCTTTCATGCCCCAGTTCAGCCTCAAAGATTCCTATGCCCTATTCATGTCTGGCTTTGCATCTAGAGGTAGCTTTGGTGGACTTCTTCAATACTGACCTTCTTATGCTTATGTATAAGCCTGTTTAAAGTGCATTCACCTAGAAATGTGTTTATTAGGACTACAATAAAGAGAATGCATGAGGGGCCAATTTGGTACTTGTAATTTAACATTTTTAATCTGTTAAGCATATTGTATAAATTCCTGCAAGATCATAGTCCACTGGGCCTTCGACATGTAATTGTTATATTGGCTCCTGTTTTCATTTCCCCAATTACTGCTGGAAATATAGAGTGAAAAACTTGAAATATCTCTATGAAAGCGTGTGTGACATGTGATTGATTCAATTGAAGTATGTTCTCTCAGTTTTCATGGATCAAATTCTGCCTTTTGACGGAAGCATAGGTTAATTTTTGTTGAAAATGATAGAAGTAATGCTCTAGGAGAGGTGAGTAAGATGAAGGAGAATAAGTGATATAACTTGGTATTAAAAGACCTTATGATAAGATCTGAGGAAGATGTAACAAATTTAGAGCAGAGGAGTTTCCATGACATTGCAAAGCAGGTCAAGACCTAGAAAGGAGGCAGGAAGAAAAAAGTAAAAGGCATGACTTATGTCTTTTAAGTTGCAGGTAGCAGGGGTGGGAAAAGATAGTTACTGGCTAGATATTGGTTTTAGAATACTGTTTATGCAATATCTGCTTTTGAATATTTACTGTTTATGCAATATATGCTCTTGATTTTTTACAAATTCATGTAGCTACATGTTGTGCTAAGGGAGGCGTTTACTTGCTTAGATGGCGATTGTACAAGTTTTGTAGCTAGATACGTTTCATGGTTTCATTTTTTCTATTATGCTTCTACTGGAAGTTATGAGGTTTGCTAGAGATCTGATTCGGTGGTTGTATCAATATACCTGCCTAAGAGAAAATCACACCTTCTAAACAACTAGACAATAGGAATATATTTTTTTTTTTTTATACTTTTTCAAAAGGGTTAACCTGAGGAAATGTGAGACAGTGATAACAGGAACCATATGCACTAAGTTACATTCACACAAGGGTACACATCATTTCAAAAAATAAGAAAATTGTCAGTTTAGTTTATAAAAATAAATAATAAAAAAATAAAAAAGAGGAAATTTGCACTGTCAATGAACGTATATTTTGTTTTGCTTGCTATTTATTTCTCCATAAAGATAGTTCTTTTTTTTTTCGGCTATATATGGAGAGAACTGCTCATTTCGCAGAGTGGTGTATCTTCTATGGGGGCATTCGTCTGTCTTGTTAAAATTAAATGATTAAATAATTAAACTATAAGATTAATGAGCGGCAAAATAATTATAAAATTAAATTAAATTAATGAGCTGCAAAATAGGGACCAAGATCCTAGCAAGAAATACCAGCAATTTCTTAAATTTGGTGCACTGAATGCACAATTTGGAAGTCCTACTTTTGCTTATTGAAACTTGGGGAAGTATTGAGGCTTGGTGAACTTCAAATTATGTTCATAGTTGAATAACAGGTCACCCAAGTTGAAAATTTGAGAGAATAATTGAGGAAACCTTAGAGAAATATGCAATTTCTCAAAGGTCCACTCACATTGTTGCATAAATGTTAGTGGATTAATTGGCTGATGCACAGGGTTGATTGGTTAGGCTCAAGTTCAACGCTAATATTACTCACCAAAACTGTTGGAGGATTGGTAAAATATTAAGTATGTTTACTTATTTTGGTTGCAAATGTTAATTGTAGGGAAAAAAATATAAGACAAGCAATTACATGTTTCTAAAGAAAAAGATATGATATATGGAATACACTCTCTTTTCTATAAATGAAAACCTATTTGGTCCTGCAGTTCCTAAAGTTTCAACGTAATCTATGTAGCCATAATGTGGAACTAAGACTGGTTTAGTGGAGAATGGGTAGTGTTTATTTTATTTTTGTCAAATAAAAAAAAAGTGTGCAGTGAGGAGAGCTGGAATAGTTAGTGAATAGACACCAAAATTATTAGTTTCTGTTATAACAGAAGGATGTTACTGAATCTAGGTCAAATCTCTATTAAGAGAAATGACACTCTTTCTACATACAGAGGGATGGGATAGAACTGGAAACCCCCACTGAGTGGGGTAGATGATAGCTGGGCATACACCATCAATGTTAATTCTTTTCACAATATCAGCATACATCTTTGCAATCCTGGCAGGCAATACCATCATAGAAAACGCCTTCAGAGTAAGCTTCCTAGACCGGGATAAGCGAAGACCCTTTAGCCTTCCATTCATTTTCTTCACCCAATGCCTTCTAGGCCTTGCCACCTTTTCATCAGCATTGGTTAGCTTTTTGTACCGACATTTCAAGCGTCCACCAACTAAGTCTTGGAAACCCATCAGCAGAAATGAGGACTAATGGGAGGCAAGAGATGAAAATTGACTTAATTCAAGGGAGCTTTCTGTGTGGCTATGATTCAATGAATGCCATCAGTCATATGAAAATGTGTATATAAAGAGGAAGAGCAAGTTGAGAATGGGAGGCAAAGAATGTGCGTAATACACATGGAGAATCTGGTTTTAATGAACCTTCAAACACAAACTAGTAACAGGAAGAGATGGGGGCACCTACATTTGGATTCTTTATGACACATGGATGCCATTATATTTTAACCCAATATACTCTGCTGAAAGAGATGGAGATGCCATTAATTTCTACTTTTTAACACATGGCTAGCATCATTTAACATAACCAGCTCGGTTGTTGGCTGATTGCAAGCCTCTCTGCCTCTCTCTCATTTCCTTAAATGTGAAAGTGTAGTTAGTTAATCATGAAAGGAATATAGGAGGCATGTGCAATGATTGAAATCCGTATTAGAATACAAATCGAGGCCAATCATTTGGTAAAGAAAGGAATGTATGTGGTTGTGATCTTTAATCAAAAGCAGATCTACTTGTTTGTTTATTTAAATGACAGAGATTAGTCGCAGTCAAGTCAAGCGAATGAACTGTTGGTCTAATTTGTCCCGTACAGAGGCTTATATTTATTTACTTTGTCTATCTTTGTGCCTTGACTGGTTGAACAAATGCTCATGTTCATAGTGCTCACTTCAGGTCCCATTATTGGATGGGCCCTGCTCTTTTTTAAGGCTATGGTTTGAAAGGCCGCCATTATTAACTGGCAGTGTCTGTTGCAAAGGAGTCCAAGAACAATGTAAGTTGGAATTTCATGAGGAAAAAAGATGCTTCAGAAAGTTGTGGGTTTTCCCAGGGAAATTAAACTTAAAATTTTAGTAAGCACTAACTGAGGCATAGGGGGCTTCTTTTCACCCAAGAAGGAAGCATAATTAACTTGATCAATGACTAGGCAATACTGCTAGAGCTACTCTTTATAGAATTCTTAGTTCACTAGGACTCACATACACTTGGTACTCAATTGGTCATGTTTTTGTTCTCATGCACCCTTCATACAAATTTTCAGCCCTTCTCAAGACTCAAGATAAAGCGTCAAGTTCACACTTCTCAACCTACAAGTATATGGTAAGGGTCAAGCTTAGGTTTAGTGTCTAATAGTAGTGGGCCCGTTGAGATGATGATGTGTCAACTTTTAAACACATGTCACCATTAGACCAGGTGCACTAATGCACTGGACCTAAACCAAGTCCATATGGTAATTGGTCAATTTATGTCTGCACATATTATTGCACTTCAATAGGCGTGACCACCACCCTACTTTTGGGCATGAATCATAAGCCATGAAAAGGATCAAGAAATATGGCAGATGAGCAAAAAAAACTAATGGCTTGATCTCTTAATCTTAAGCATGCTTTTAAGAATTCAATTTAAGATTGGTTTGATATTTTCAGTTGTATTGTATGCCCTTGTAGTTGTATGATTTTAAACCTATTTTGATATCTGAAATCCAATTTTTACACTGAACTAATTAACTTGATACAAAAATTTAAATTTTTTGATTGGTTGGGACACGTACTGCAAAATTAGATTCTAATTGAATTCCAAGTTGAAATCTAATTAGATTTTCTCCTATATATATATAATCATTCAAAAACTATGTTTTTTTATGGTTTACTTATATTGGACTTCTCGTTTTTTTACACTAAATTAACTCATTTGATACAAAAATTAAAAAACTTAGATTAAGTGAGACACATGTCGCAAAATTAAACTCTAATTGAAATCCAATTTTTACATTGAATTAACTCACTTGGTACAAAAATTTAAAAACTTAGATTAGATGGGACATGTGGCGCAAAATTAGACTTTAACTAGTAAGTTTCCCATGCGATGCACGGATAATGTTATAATGTTTTATGTAAATTTTTTTTTAGAAAATATTATACATATATTATAGCATATTTATTATAAAACTTTGTTAGTAATGAGTTCATCATAAAAAGTAACAATTATAAATTACACACATATATCTATTATAATTATTTTGTTCAAGTAATGAGAAATCGTGAAAACAACTTGGAGTAATATTGTATAATAAAAGTTGATAAAAGCATATTAATCCATTCTATATTATTGATTTTTATTATGTGATGTAATAAAAAACTTTATTACGATTTTTTTTTTCTTCAATGCTTTGTTATTGTGGTATGGTGACGCTTGTTGTCATCTTCAGTTTCTCCATCTTCAACATTTAAAATTTAGTCTATCCATATTTGTTCAATTTTTGAGCTTTCATCATTTTTTACTTTTGTTGCATCATTTGTGTTAATTACTAATGAATTGGCACTGAGAGATTCTTGATTAGATCTTACAAAATTTGGACTTTGTCGCTAAGGTTTTTCATAGGTATTTGCATTTATATTAAATTTCAATGATGTGACAATTTTTTGTAAATTTTTTATTTTTATTAATTTTGGAATAGTGCAGCAAAGAGAATTAACATAGCATGTTGAATTGTGTTTTTTTTTTTTTTCCTTCCATACTTTTTTATCATTTGAATGTGCATCAAAAATCTTAGCAACTATGTAATTTTCAAAACCATCTTTTAGATTGAATTCATTGAAATGAAGTAGAGAAATCCATTTTTTCCTATTTTTTTTTTCAAATCACGTGGGATTGCTTCTCCAATATCAATATTTTTACATAATTTAAATAAGTTGTACCTTAGTTTATTTTTCAGCAAGATCTCAATCTTGTAGATTTATTTAGGATTTTCTCAGCATCTCGATCAAATATCACAAACTTTGTTTTATTAGTTGCAGTAAAAACTTCAATTTGAATCTTGTATCTAAAGTAGTTTGCAATTGTATATATATGGTAGTTATAGTGAAATAAATATATTATAAATATTTAGAGAGTATGTAATTAATGTGAGTGGTTCTAACTTTGGGATAGAAAGATTTATTTATTTATTTTTATGTTTTGCACACCAAAATGATCTTATTTGTAATTTGACATTCCTTTCACAAAGTACGCACAAAATGTAATACCAACCCATTGTTGTATCAATGTTACTTATTATTGCAATACCCTAGCAATTCACATCTTGTAATGAACTTTGAAATTAATATGTATTAGTTTTTTAATGTAAATAATATGATCTATTATTATTTTTTTACATAAATTAATATGTATTAACAAACCTTTTTTGTAGGATCTCATTCAATACATTTTATCTTTACTGTATTCATATTATTTAAAGATAAATCCTCCTATGAAAATTGTTTTGCATGTATTTTTTTTTGGTATTTCTTGTATATGATCATATTTTTTACTATTCCTATCGTTGAATTTTTTTAAAGAAAATATTAAGTTAATGGCATTTTGTGAGATAGTATATGCTATTTATTAGACTTTTTTGTTATTATAAATTTTAGAAATACGTACTTGTCAATTATTTCAGCAACCTGAGGGATCTCAAGATTTATATATATTTTTGTTGCACTGGTCGATGACAGAGAATTTGTCTGCATAAATTGCATAAAATATTATTAATAGACAAAAGGATATTGAATTGAAATTGGGGAAAAATGAAGAGATATTTCATGAGAATGAGATTTTCTAGAAGTATCATCTATACGTAGGGGAGGAAGAAGAGAGTTTGTAAGAGAGTAAGAGTTTTTGCTTTGATTTACATATGGGAATTGTCAAACTTGAGTCATAAAATGTAAAGTAAGAACTGGACTTGGGTTTTTCATAAGGTTTGGTCTACTTTTAATAGATAATCAATTTTATAGTGAATAACTTTTAGTTTAATTGGTCTAATTGTCAAGAACAGCTCATATCAATATAATAGTAAAAATAAGTTACTATGATCTATTGGGTAACAGTAAAAAAAAACTTAATAAAAAGAGGTAAAAATGTTAAATTTATATAATAGTAAAAATAAGTTACTATAATTTATTGGGTAACAGTAAAAAGAACTAAATGAAAAAAGGTAAAAAAATGTTAAATGCAATATTAGAATGCCACCTGGCAGGACCTCATACACTCTGACATGAGGTCTCTGCTTTTATATAGATATTGATTTAATTCCAATTTGAAATCTAATTGAATTTTCTCTCAACTTTATATATATAGATTCATTCTAGTGCATTTCGTTCATTTATAAACTCCCAAACATAGTGCTAGTGTAATCCAATTCCAAACATAGATTCAGAAAATAATTCCAAGAAGCTCTCACCAATCTCAGGTTTCTGACTTCTTCACTCATAATTTTCCAATTGTTATCGCTGATCTTTGATCAGAGAAATATCCATGTTATGGAAAAAGTAATCTTTGTCCAAACTGAAATATTGGTAGTTCATCTTGGATTTAAGTTTTTTGGAATCTTCCTCCACGGTCAGTCTAATGCAGCCTAAATGTCCGAATGCATCTAGAATTAACAATTGGATATTGCCAAAAGCCAATAATGATGTAATTGTATACATTCAAATAGTGAATAAAAAAGATAACAAGATTTGAGGTTTATTATAATACCTTTTAATTTTGTGTGTATCTGCTACTTACTCCATGTGTGTGCAGTGTGCTTAATGCTCTGTCAGTGCATGCAATTGACCTTAAAATTGATATGAAATCTTGAGGTGAAGACAATTGCCGTCCCAATATTTAAAGAAGTTTTTGCGTTAATATCCACCCTTCCTAACTCCTAAGGTTCCCTTTTCTTGGCCATATGGATTTATATAATATATATATATATATATATATATATATATATATATATATATATAAGCTGAAGCATAGTAATTCTTGTTGCTGTTTGTTGAGCCACATCATCCACAGTCTAGCTCATCTCAACCAAAAAAACAAAAACCTCTTCTTCTCCCCATTAATCCTCAAGTTACACTTCCTCTAACATTTCCCCTCTCTCTTTGTCTCTTTATTTGCCTCACTTCTCTCTACTTTACTGTTATAATTCCTTCATCAATTTCTATTTTTGACTATTTTAACTATTTTTCTTTCCATTTTATTTTGTATAATTTTGATATCAGTTTTCTCCTATTCAATTCATATTTTTCTTACACAAAAACTGTAAGTTATATCTCTCTCTCTCTCTCTCTCTCTCTCTCTCTCTCTCTCTCTCTCTCTCTCTCTCTCTCTCTCTCTCTCATATAACTCTAATTAAGGTTTTTAAAGAAATTTATGTGGTTTTTTTTTTTTTTTTTTTTAAATTTCCCATTACAAAGTCTTCTCTCTACCTTTTATAACTTTGATTGAATTTTGGTTTAGGTCAATGTTTAGTCTTTTTTGGATATAGGAATTTGAATTTATCTATCTATATCTAAAAGTTGAAGCGTAGTATTATTATTACTGTACTTTTGTTAAACCACATCATCCATAGTCTAGCTCATCTCAACCAAAAAAAAAAAAAACTCTTCTTTTCTCTATTAGTCCATACGTTACACTTCCTCCAACATTTTCCCTCCATTTTTATCTCTTTATCTCCTTCACTATTTTATGCTTTACCATTACACTTACTTCATTATTTTTTCTTTCTTATATTTTGACTATTCTTCTTCCCATTTTATTATGTATGAATTTGATATCATTTCTAACATTTAATCCATATTTTTTCCACACAAAAATTGTGAGTATTCTCTCTCTCTCTCTCTTGGAACTCTAATTAAGGTTCAATGTTTTTTTTTATTAAAGTTTATTTAAAAAAAAAAATTCCATTACAAAGTATTTTCTCTCATTTTTATAACTTTGATTGAATTTTGGTTTAAGTTAATGCTTAATCTTTTTTGAAAATTGAGTTTATATGAAAACATAACCGACATGCCTATGAATTTGAATATGTGTATTAATTGTTTGAGTATTAACTCATAAGTTTTTAAGTTGATATCCTAAGGATCCCTTTGCATGGCCATCTGGATCTACTTAAACAAATAATATCCCCCGCGTTCCAATTTGCTTAGCAAGTGTTTTACCGTCACAACAGGTCACTGCTCAAAAGTGGTTGACTTTTAACACCAAGGAAATCATTAATGTTCTCGATTGTTAAGGAGAATCACACATTTTTCTTCCCCTAATCTCCTCTACTAACAGTAAGTTCCTAGCAATATTTGTTGAAATATTCCAAAACTATTACCAATTTTACCATAAGAAAAAACTATAAATTGATACGGTAATAAATGTGATTGAAGTTACATTAATAATATAATAAAGAAAATTTTTAATTTTAGTTTCAATATTTGAAAGTTGACAGCACCATTTTGTAATACTTAAATGGTAAAATCAAATTTGCTGGAACAGTGGGTTTCAAAATCTGAGGATATTTTTTTGTCTCCTCCAATGCCTATATGGTCGTATAAATAAATTAACTACAATTTAAATAGCATCATTCCTGCATGCTTGTTGCTTACATGGATCAACTTCCTTTTCTTGCGCATGTTTTATCTTATTTATCACATAATGAAGGTCAACTAAGGTGATGAGTTATTCATAGAAATGAAATATTATTCATTTGCATTTTGAAGTTTTATCCAAAGGATCTGTCAGCATCTGATATGGAGGATGCTCCCTTAGTTAAGTCATATCGGTAATGAAATCAAAGAACTTATAATCAAGATGACTCAGCTATACTCAATACAACCTGTGCCTGACGTTAGATTTCCAATGAGTTCATGCCGCGTTGACATGAATGAAATGAAATGACTGAAAGGTAAGACAAGTCAATGGAGACGAGAGGGGAAAAAAAGAACAAACAAACTTTATTTGATGGTTTATGGTATAAAATTATAGGGCATTAAAAAATGGTTTTAACTAGGATAATTGTAGAAACACTAAATAGTAAATAGTCAATTCTTAAACCATTTTATTTCTCCACTTTATGTGGTATGAGACCTTATAGGCCTTATCATTATTGACTTTACAATTACTCCTTACATACATGATTCGGACAACATACAGCCTAACATTAAAAATTGGGCAATCTTTTTTAGGTATATACCCTATCATTAAAGAGCACCCGATACGTGTGGCACTCATTATATATAGAGTCACGCAGTCCGCTTGAAAATTTGAAAGAAAGGCGAGGATTGGATAAGGTCTTAAAGTGGTTCTCATCTCATGCATTTTAATTTTCACAGAATAAAGCAAGAGGCAGAACTTAGAAGGCTACTTTATCAAATAAAATAAAATAAAAAAAAGAAAAAGAAAAAGAAAAAAAAGGTAGAGGGCTAGCAACAGCAACTACCAAACCCAAAATGCCCGTGAATAAGAAGTGCATGAAACCACAAAAAATGTGGGGCAAATTGGCTGAGACGGCATTGACAAAGGTACAAGAAAAGAGCAAGGGAATAGCCCCCAAATCTAGAAAGAAAAACTGAAACAGGTGGCATGGTCAAATATATCCGTGTGTATGCGTATGTGTATCCAAATTCAACAGCAAATACATGTGTTAAAGTGCACAAAGTTTAAAAAATAAATAAAAGTCCCGACTCTCCCCAATGACTTTTCTAATTTGTCTCTCTTTTGTTCAAACTTGGATCTTTGAAATGCTTGACTTTTTTTTTTTGGGCCTCCCCCTCCTAGAGAGTTCAAACATGAACCAACAATTGCATGAATTTTTATTCCCATTTTCCTCCTCACAATTGAAGTCCCCGCAAGGCCTTAACCAGAGTCCCCACAACTGCTTTCCAATCGCTAAAAACCGAATAAAACCCCTCAAACTCTGTGCAAAGTGCTGGTTTTGTAAACCATAAATCCAAAACGAAAATCTCAACCGAAATTAGTGGGAAGCATTTGGTTAATATCTTGGGATTCCCACTGAAATTACATACATGTTGGTAATTATTTTTTTTGCTGAATTAATTGTTAATTATACATGTTAAAACTGTACTGTGACTAAAAATAAATCCCAGTACTCGATGAAAAGTAAGGAAACAAGTAATTTCCAACCCTTCTAGAGGAACCCTTTTCCAGAAACACAAACTAGAGTTTGGGACTAAAATCACTAATAAAAACTGATTCATGAAATAGATTTAGAACAATTTCTTAATACCATAGAATTCAGAAGGGTAAACCTGATAATACATTCTAGCATGTAAAACATAGTAATTATCAACCTCAAATCATCACCAGATTGAGAAAGAGATGAGAGAAACTGAAAAGAGTTAAAAAAAAAAGAAAAGAAAAGAAAGAAAACTAATAACTACCAGAAGCAGTTGGAGGAGGAGTAGTTTTTTTTGCTGTTGACGAGTCTTAGGAATTTTCTTCTGCGGTAATAGAAACCGTATCTAAGCCCGGAACAGACCAACTTCCTGAATCTACGAGCGGATCGAAGCCTAAAACATATGACCCTCTTGACACGGATGAAGGACCCCTTGAGTCTCTCAGATAAGCTCCTTTTTCTGCAGAACTGATAGCTTCTAAGGAAAAGTTGCCTCTTCTCCATCATTGTGTAGTTCTGCTCTGAGTAGTACCCATATGACTCGCTCCTCAGTGCTGGGTTTAGACCCAAAACAAGGTTCTGATTCTGATTCATGATGTATGCCTCTTGAACAAAATTCGTCAAAGAAAGAGGCACAGAGAGAGAGAGAGAGAGAGAGGGAGAGTCAAAAGTGCTAATTAAATGCTCCTCCTGCCTGTGAGTTCGGCCTGTAAAGTTGAGTGTAAATCAACACCAATAGTAATAAATGCAAAAAACGAGAAGGGCTTCGTGCAAAATAAATATAAAGTTTTGGGCTATGGGGTCTGAAGTCTGAACTATTATAAATATAAATATATATATGTATGAACTGTTGAAATTCTCCGCACCTGTCTATTTGTATTGCTTTGCTTCTTATCTTACTACTAGTACTTATTATTGTTTGCTGTCTATTTGTATTGCTTTGCTTCGTATAACAAGCGGCCACTGCGCCGCCGCAGAAGCTAACCCAAAGCGCCCACCTTTGTAATTTTTACTGAGTTCTTTTTTCCACTGTAATACTTTTTTCATCCCGCTAATTTTTGGGTTTGCAGCAAAATTTATAACTAAAATGTCCCATCAACCTAAACTCTACGTCATTTACTCACTTTTCAATTATTTATTTATTTTTTTAATAAAAAAACATGATATAGTTTTGACTTTTTTATTCAAGTGTGCATGTGGAAGTGAATGAGCATAGACTTTGAGGCAACTTCTCAATTTATCTTTGTTTTCTTAATTTGTCTTATTTTTAAAATATTTTTAATTAGGAAATAGGTTATTTTAGGAAGTATGGAGAAATGGATATCAACGAATTTTATTTCAATTACATATATTAGCCTTATCACACGCATTTTGCACATTCTATGAGGATTTTTTTTAGTGGTCCTATTTTGTAAAAAAAACTGTATAAAACTATTTTATATATATAATATTTATTTTAAGAGAAATGATATATCCACAACATTTTTACAACATTTTTACAACAAATCCTAAGTGGCAGGATGTTACTGGTTGTTATTGTTGGGGCAAAAAAGTAATCTTAGTGTTAGGTTCAAATTTGAACCAATAACAACTAACCACCTATGATTTGTCGTAAAAATATTGTAAAAATGTTGTGGACGTAGCACCTCTCTTATTTTAAAAATGTAATTTATAAGTGAATAAATAAATTTAAAAATTAATAAAAGAGTGGTCCTATTTTTTAGGCAATGTTTTAGTGGGAGTTAGAGTTGCATTTTTACTAGATTATCCTTTAGTTTTATCTTTACTTAAACATAGGATTGTAGAGACATTTTTGAACAAAAAAAATGAGGAATCCAAACAGGAAAAACTCCTTAAATAATAATATAGATAATAAAAATAATAGTTTGACTATTTATTGACTTCTTTTTATGTTGTTACATAACTTTCTTAAAATTCATATTCTTTAATGTTAGGGAAAATTACAATAAACTTATTCGTGGTTTATTGACTATAAATAGTTTGACTATTTATTGACTTCTTTTGTCCACTTGAGGTCAGCTCGATAACCCAATATTGTCTTTGCCGTTAGAAAAACATATTTTTATATGAAAGTAGAACATAACACAAATCAAATACACTCCTTCTCAAAACTTTTTTGTGTGAATTTCCTCCTTCTAGTTTGTTACCCTAGTGAGTTGAATTAATGCTTTTAGGCTTGATTTTATAAATATTTTCGAGTTTGTACTAAATCCATGCTAGGGTTTGCATATCCAATAGGTAAAGCAAAACCAAGTATGTTATTGTGCAAGGTTTTGAACTTTTAGCAAAATGGATAAGATAGTAAGGTCTAAATTCGTGCATTTGTTGATAACCTATTGAAATCCTCAAGGAATAATTATTGAAGTTTTCGTTGGTCAATTTATGTAATATCTTCAGTAAGTGGCAATTATTCGGGTTCAAGTGGGCATATGTGTACTAATTACACTTGTATTTTGAGAACAAGTTTGATGATTGATAATTTTGGGAAGAGACTTTTGGGCTGTAGCCAATATAAGGTAAACTAAAATTTTGAAAATTAACTTAATTGATTTTGTGTCATAATGACATATTAAATTTAAGTCTTCAAAAAATTATGCTCACTTTGGTCCAAAATGGACCTTCTTTGATTGGGTTGATAACCCAACTTGTAGGTTTGGGAGTGAAGTTGCTCCTCTAATCCTTCAAAAGATCTTTGGGCTTTAGTATGAGTTGCGACTTGCAAATGATAAGGTAATGATAGCTAGGCAAATTGTAGAAAAAGTTTAAGAAATGGAAGCAAAAGCCAATGAGAGGGAAAGAAAGGTTCATGCTATCTGTGCAAACGCTGAGGAGAAAGTGATGAGAGCTCGTGAGAAAGAGAGATTGTGCAGGTTTGCACTAATACTATCATGGGTCTTTTTTGCTAATGTTATGTTATTTTCATGTGGCTCAATTAAGCAATTTGGAGTGAAGAGATTGAGCTGACCTTGAGGTTGTTATTGTATCGTTGTTTTGTGGCTCAATTGGTAGTGATATCTACTGATGGGACTAGCGAAATCGATCACAGATGATCTCAACAGGACAGAAGAGAGCGCTCCCAAGGGCGAGTCTAATTAAATGTCCACGTCACTGACGAGGATGTGGGAATCATTCACTACCGCCATTAATATCCTGGACGGTTATTGTGCTAGGTAGGCGGACCATTGAGAGCATATTAAATCTCATTATTCAGCAGTAAGTGTTACCAAGAAGGGCATTAACACCTCAACGGCTAGAATCTAGAGCTACATATATAAAGCCCTCACATTGCCACTACGAGGTACATATATACAGTCCTGATATACATAGAATTTTTTTTTTTTTTTTGGACTGATTGTTATGAACTTTCTTTTATACTGACTTTGGCATCAGAGGCGTTGTGGCAGACACCACACTGGTGACCATCTTAGTGAGTTCTTGCTCTCGTCGTGACACAGGAGTGTGCCCACCCCTGTCTGGACGAACTCATAACAACTGACGAACTTTTGCTTCATCAGTTTGGCGCCGTCTATGGGGATGACGTTCTCATACTACGATTTGAAAACATAGTTTCTACCAACTTCGATATCTAGATGGAATCCTACCAGGATTCAGCGGCCTTGGCTTAGCAAGTTCAAGCTCTTGTGGCCACCGTCAAAGAACTCACTAAACAGAATTAAGAGATGAGACAAAGGCTTCAGCAGGAAGAGAACCGATCAAGAGCTATCCAAGAGGATGAAAGGGACAGCCATGGGAGAAGTGACCGACGAAGGACCATTACTCCAGAGGAACAACATTTTGATCTCCTCTAGGAAATGAGAAAGGAGATGGACGAATTGAGAAATGCCATCAAGGAGAAGACGGATCGGAGTCTAGATAGAATGGTCAGGGTAATGAATTCTCCTTTTACCATGACAGTCTTAGAACAACCAGTGCCAGCAAAGTTTCGGTTACCTCAACTTGAGCCTTTTGATGGGTTTAAGGATCCCCAAGATCACCTTAATATCTTCAAGACGACACTGGGCCTTCAACAGCCTCCTGATGAAATAATGTGTCGTTCCTTCCCTACTATGTTGAAGGGAGCTGCAAGAGAGTGGTTCACGAGACTACCCACCTCATCCATTGACAGCTTCGATCAGTTAAGTAGAGCCTTTCTATGCCATTTCATCGGAGGGCAATGTCCTAAGAGACCAGCGGATCACCTACTCACTATTAAGCAAGGGGAGAGAGAGACCTTGCGTCATACGTGAAACGCTTCACTCGAGAAACCCTAGAAGTGGACGACGCAGATGACAAGGTACAACTGACGACATTTAAAGCATGGCTTAGGTCTAGAGAGTTTGTCGTCTCACTGGCAAAGAATCCGCCTCGGACGATGGCATAGATGCTCTTGAACGCCCAAAAGTACATGAATGCCGAGGACGCACTGGCAGCCATAGTGGACGAAGAAAGGCCGAGAAAGGAGGGAAGGAAGGAAGACGAACGTAGGGGGCAAAAGAAGGAACGCCCAAGCTGTCGAGGAAGTGATGGAGACAAACGGAAAGAAGAAAAAGCGACACAGACGGTAAAATTCACCCCTCTAATTATGCCTGTTGACAAAATCTTGACGCAGATTAAGGACGAGCACATCCTCTAGTGGCCGAGACCTTTGCATTCGTCTCCTAATGTGCGCGACAAGAAAAAATACTGCCAGTTTCACAAGGATCATGACCACTACACGGAGGATTGCTGAGACTTGAAAGGACAAATAGAAGAGCTGATACAAAAGGGGAAATTGCAGAAATATGTGAAAAAGGGAGAATCCAGCAGGTTTAGGGACAGCAATAGAAGCGAGCGCAAATCCTTGTCCAAAAATGAGAATCGTCCATCCCAACCACCCAGGAGGTGATCGGGGAGATAAGCACAATCGCGGGAGGGCCGTTCACGGGAGGATCATTCAAATCCCTTAAGAAAGCTTGCCAGAGGCAGGTGAATAGCGTCCATATGATGCCCCCGTTCAAGCAAAGACGGAAAAACCAGGACATATCTTTGAACAAGGAGGATGCTAGAGGAGTGAAGCAGCCACATAATGACCCCTTGGTCATATCGCTCACAATTGAAGGGTTCAATACCAAAAGGATCCTTGTAGACAACGGAAGCTCTGCCGACATCATGTATTTACCGGCCTTCTAGCAGCTAAAGCTAGATCCTGGGAGACTACGCCCGTTTGACTCCCCCTTTATTAGCTTCAGTGGGGACAGGATATACCCTAATGTGGCGTTTGGTACGGAGAATCCACATTACTCCTGGCATCCAGATTCCTAGGAATGTGATTCCTAAGAATCACATTCCTAGGAATGTAGCTATTCCTATGTTTGGTTTCATTGGGAGATTCCCAGGAATGTGAGATAATAATGTTTGGTGTATTCTCAGGAATCTTAAATAAATTATTTGTTTTTCCCATTTTGTCCTTAGATTTGAATGTGAAATACCAAGCCCTTTACAAAAAAAATCTTCCTTTAAATAAATAATGAAAAAATATATATAAACTATTAATTAGTCCTTTAAAAAAATATCTTACTCTAAATAGATAGATAAAAAACATTATATAAACTATTAATTAGCAACACATCATTAAAACTGTGATCTAACATTTCAAAATGACAAGAATAATACAAAAATAACTATTAGCAGAGTTATTTATCCTGTTTATGTTGTTTTGGCGGAAAAAGATAAAGAAAAGATAGAAGATATTGATAATTTATTTTATAATTTATCTTAATTGCTTAAATGATAAGGGAAAAGGGTTAAAATTGTCAATTTATAAAAAATATAATTTCTTTTAAGCTTGGAAATCTGGATTCCCACCTGTTTTAAAGGGAATCCACATTCCTACTGAGAGGGGTTTAAGGATTCCCCTGGCATCTGATTCCCTAACGTAATTTGCAAACAAACATAGAAATCTTTAAACATTCCTAGGAATCCTAAAACATTACCCTGTACCAAACGCCACCTAAAGGCATAGCAACGTTGAAAGTCTTAGCAGGGACTTACCCGAGGCAGTTGACCCATCCATTGGAGTTCCTGGTAGTGGACTAACCTTCCTTTTATAATGTGATTATTGGAACCTACGCTTAACTGATGGAAGGCGGCTACGTCCACCTACTGCCTAAAGGTGAAATTTCCAACTGAAGATGGTGTCGGTGAGGTGAAAGGAGATCAGGTCTTAGCCAGGGAATGCTACCAGGTTGTCCTAGCTGCAAAGGAAAATCATACGTGGACAACTGAGGAGGAAAAAGAGGACAAAGTAGAAGCTCTGGAAGCAGTAGAACTGGCTGAAGGAGAAACAACTAAGATGACGAGGATAGGAACCGCCTTAAGCCCCGAGATGAGGACAAAACTCATTCAGTTCCTCAAGGAAAACATGGATGTCTTTGCATGGATTCACGAGGATATGCCCGGTATATCCCCTGAAGTTGTCCAGCACAGGTTGAACGTGGACCTGGGAAAAAGGCCCGTTCAACAGAGACGACAAGTCTTTGCCCCTGAACGAAACCAAGCGATCACTGACGAAGTAAAAAAGTTATTGCAAGCTGGTTTCATTTGGGAGGTTTACTACCTTGAGTGGCTGGCCAACGTCGTGCTGGTGAGGAAATCGAATGGAAAATGAAGAATGTGTGTGGATTTCACGGACCTGAACAAGGCCTGCCTGAAGGACAGCTTCCCTCTACCGAGGATAGACCAGCTGGTAGATTCTACAGCCGGACATAAGTTACTAACGATCATGGATGCATTTTCAGGATACAACCAGATAGAGATGGCTGAGAAAGACCAAGAAAAGACTGCTTTCGTCACAAGTCAAGGGCTTTATTGCTATCAGGTGATGCCATTCGGGCTGAAGAATGCAGGAGCAACATACCAAAGGCTAGTAAACAAGATGTTCAGTAAGCAGATCGGCAGAAACATGGAGGTGTACGTGGATGATATGCTCGTCAAGAGTAAGGAAGAACTGACGCACCTAGAAAACTTGAAGGAAACATTTGCTACCCTCAGAGAATACCGGATGAAGCTGAATCCTAGCAAGTGTGTCTTCGGCGTAACCTCAGGGCAGTTCTTGGGATTCGTCGTGTCCCAAAGGGGTATAGAGGCCAACTCGGAGAAGGTACGAGCCATCCTAGACATGACGTCACCCAATACCGTAAAAAAGGTCCAAAAACTGACGGGAAGAATCGCAGCCCTCAACAGATTCGTCTCTAGAGTTACGGACAAACGCCTGTCCTTCTTCAAGACATTGAAGAAAGCTTTTGCATGGACTAAAGAATGTGAAGCATCATTTAAAGAACTTAAATGCTACCTGAGCAATCTACCCCTCCTGAGTCTGTCCAAGGAAGGAGAGAATCTATATTTGTATCTGGCAGCGTCAGCCTTAGCTGTAAGTGCAACCCTGATCCGAGAAGAGAACAAAAAACAGTTATCGGCCTATTACGTCAGCCAAGCCCTCCAAGGAGCTGAAGCGCGGTACCCTAGGATTGAAAAGATCGCGTTTGCCTTAATAGTAGCATCACACAAACTACATCCGTATTTTGAGGTGAACCCCATTGTGGTAATGACGGACCAGCCCATCAGGAAGTCCATGAACAAGCCCAAGGCAGCTGGGAGAATGGTGCAGTGGGCGGTTGAGCTCAGTTAGTTCGACATCGAAAACCACCCCAGAACATCCATCAAGGCGCAAGCTCTGGTGGACTTCATTGCTAAATTCACCCTCCTCGAAGATGACAGCCTCGACAATGAGACTAAACTATGGACGATCCAGACCGATGGTTTGTCAGCTAAAAAGAGGGGGGGGGAGTAGGGGTCATCATAAACACCCCTGATGGAGAAAAACTCAAATATGGAGTTCAACTGAAATTCCCGGCAACCAACAACGAGGCCGAGTACGAAGGGATACTGATGGGATTGAGACTCGAGAAAGCACTTGGGGCTAAGAACCTGCTCATCTAGAGCGACTCGAAATTGGCAATAGGGTAGATCAGAGAAGAGTATGAGGCAAAGGAGGAGAGAATGCAGAAGTACCTCAAGTTGACAAAACATCTAGCCCAAGAGTTCAATAAGTTGGAGTTCATTCGGATCCTAAGAGACCAGAATATGGCGGCAGATGAAATCGCGAAGATGGCCTCGTTAGAAGAAAAACTAACGAACGTGGAATTACTCATAGAGATTCAGAAACGCCCCAGCATCGAAGAAGTCCCAACATTTGCCATCTAGAGCATAAATAGCTGGATGGCACCGTTAGTGTCGTTTCTCCAAGATGGGCACCTCCCTCACGACGCCTTAGAGGCCAAGAGGATCTAAACGAGAGCAGCTAGATTTATGATTCTGAATGACACCTTATACAAAAGGGGCTTCTCCATGCCCTACTTGAAGTGTGTCGACGAAGAAGAAGCCCAGTACATCCTTCGAGAAGTCCACGAAGGAATTTGTTGAGACCATGTGGGGCTCAGATCTCTCGTAAGCAAAGTCATTCGAATAGGATAATTTTGGCCAACCATGTAGGTGGACGCAGTGGAGCTCGTTAAGAGATGTGATAAGTGCCAGAGGTTCGGGAATGTCCAGCGGCTACCGGTAGAGAAACTGACGACGATAGCCTCCCCGTGGCCGTTCGCACAATGAGGAATTGATATCGTCGACCCGTTTCCCCTAGGAAAAGGACAGGTAAGGTTCCTGCTCGTTGCTATTAATTACTTCACAAAGTAGGTCGAAGCAGAACCAATAGGAACTATCACAGAGGCAAGAATTCGTAGCTTCGTGTGGAAGAATATAATTTATAGGTTCGGGATTCCAAGGACGATTAAATCAGATAACGGGCAGCAGTTTGACAGCCAGGGATTGAAAGACTTTTGCTCAGGACTAGGTATCAGGAACCAATTCTTGTCCCCAGGACATCCACAGGCGAACGGGCAGACAGAGGTGACGAACCGAACACTGCTCAGAATTATCAAAGCCAGACTAGACGAAGCGAAGGGCGCCTGGCCGGAAGAATTGCCTAATGTCCTGTAAGCCTACAGAACCACGGCAAGAATCCCAACGGGAGAGACGCCTTTCAGGCTCACTTTTGGCACTGAGGCGGTAATCCCAGTCGAGGTGGGAGTGGCCAGCGTCAGGCGAGAAGTATTCCACGAGAAAGACAACGACGACCAGCTGCGAATCAATTTGGACTGCCTGGACGAAATAAGAGACAAAGCCTCTAGCAAGACAGTGAAGTACCAGTAGAAGATGGCCGAGTACTACAACAAGAGGGTCAAGCTCAGACGACTTGACACAGGCAACCTTGTCCTGCGCAAGGTCACCACTGTGACCAAAAATTCCGCCCAAGGAAAGCTCAGTCCTATGTGGGAAGGACCTTACAGAGTTGTCCACTACTCCCGGTAAGGCAGTTATCACTTGGAAGCCCTAGACGGGCAGAGGTTCCCGCGATCCTGGAACATTGAGCACTTGAAGAAATACCATCAACAGATGTAACACAAAAATGTACTCATTCTTGAAAATTAATGAAATAAAGATTCAACTAATGTCTTCATACAGGTCTTGTCAGCAGTAAATCCCGGAAACCCAATATGGCTAAGCAATAAGATTCCACTTAGATGGATGTACATTGCCGACGAAGCCAAGAGATTGTCTCGAAAATCTCTAAGAAAAAGCCTAAGTAATAAGATTCCGCGTAGACGGATGTGCATTATTGACGAAGGTGAAAAAGAGAAAAGCCTAAATAATAAGATTCTGCATAGACAGATGTGCATTACTGACGAAGGCGAAAAAGAAAAAAGCCTAAGTAATGAGATTCCGCGTAGACGGATGTGTATTACTGATGAAAGCGAAAAGATAATAAAAAACGGCTAAAGTAATAAGATTCCACCTAGACGGATGTGCATTACTGGCTGAGCCAAAAGATAAGATCTAGCCTTGACGGATACGAGTTACTGATGGGTCAAAGAGGTTGACGAGTCTTGAAGCATACACAAGTGCAACATATGCAAGTAAGTACGATGTTATAAAAGCCCAAAAACCACGGGCAATTACCTTTGTTTTTACATCTAAAAGCCCATAAACACCGGGCTAAAAATATTCTTCTCAAAAGCAAATTAAAACTGTTCTAGAATTTGAGCCCAAAACATATCGGGCACCCAAAAAGAAAAAAAGGGAAATTTTTCACAAGTGACAGGTTCAAACGTCCGGAGTAGCATCGTCATCAACGGGGGCACCAAGGGCATGGGTTTCAACGACTAGGGTATCAACGACAGGAGTGTCTTCGGGAGCGTCAGCAGTCATTGCTTAAGCAACCTCGTCAGCAGCAATCTCCTTGTCCACTTCCTCCATGTCCAGCGTCTCCAAATCTATTCCTGAAGGGTGCTTAATACAGTATCTCCTCAAAAGCTCAAACCTCTTGAAATACTAGCTGAAGAGCACGAAGTTGTACTCTTTAGTCTGCTGGAAACCCTCAATGGCCCTGGAAGCGACGACCTTGATCTTCTCCTTAGCAGCTGCAAGCTGCTCGTCCTTCTCCAAAACCAGCTGCTACTCAACCTTAAGCTTGTCACTTAATTTCTTGACCTCCTCCTTGGCATGATGAACATCTTCCATCGAAGCTATCAAATCCTTCTTCAACTTCGAGTTCTCCGTCTCCAGGACCTTAATTCGAGAGAGCGCGGACTCGACCTTAACCCCCTAAGCAAGGTACTCCGAGGAAAGATGAATGGTCTCCCCTAACACCTAAAAAAAAAAAAAAGAGAAAAAGAGAAGGAAACACGTGAAGAAATTTAACCTTAGTACACCTATATATAATAAAAAAGATAACTTCGCACGAGCGGGTTACCTGGACAAGCTTATGGAGATGATGACCCATCAGCTCATTTGGAGGCAAACCCGAGAACACCTTCAGATCCTCCGCAGTCATGACCCCACGAGCCCTATCTGTCGCCAGCCTTTCGTCATCCCAGATAGTGGATGAGCAAGCATTATCCTTCTCCCTATCAGACGTACGAGGCCTTTTAGAAGCAGGGGTTGAGATCTCTTCAACCGAGGTGGTAGGAGAAGCCGTCCTCGTCGTCTCGGCGCCACAAACAACTGGAGTAGCAGAAGCAGTCGGAGTGACGGAGGAAACCTTCCCTTTGACACGGACCACCTTTTTTCCAATGTTGGACAGCGATTCGTCCTTCTTGGACCGCATCTTCTCGTACATACCCCTTGTTAAACTTCGTCGTCATTTCTGCAAGAAGGAAACACTTGTAAAAGAGCAAAAGAACCAAATATAGATATGGGGACCAAGACTGACGAACTCAAGGCTTACTCTTCTTTCCTTCAATGTCAATGCTCCGCAGAACGTAGGGGGAAGGATCGGGGCCAAGATGGTAAAAAGCAAGCGTCCACGGATTTACTAGATCCTCCCAGTTGTCGATGGTCTGGGCGTACTCAATTGCCTTTTCAACACGGTCCTTATGCCTGCTTTTGAGCTTAGGCCTCCTTTTTACTGCACAGGAATCAAAGGGGTTAGTGACGATAACAGCAGATTTAACAAAGGTAGAAAAGACAGGAAAGGATACTGACGCACCTAAAGTCGGGGTCCCCCACCGACGAAGCAATCTGGGGATATCATCCCAATCCCGGCTAGAGGGAGTCTCAAAATCGTCCCCGGACACAAAGAAAAATCTGGACTTCCAGTACCTGAAGGACGAAGGTAAACCCTTGACAATCCTGGTTCTCCTCTCCCAAGGTACTAACTCATAATACCCATATTCTTTAGACCCTTTCAAACGATACAAATAGATGAGTTCACTCACCTTGATCATATCCCCGTTAGCGGCCAACCATATTTCTATACAATTGACCACTATTTTCCACGAATTGGGCATAAGTTGCCCAGGAGCGATACCAAGATAAGCTAAAAGCTCCATCACAAACGGATGGACAGAAAGCCTAAGTCCACAAGTGAAAGCGGCCTCGTAGAAGCACACTTCACCTAGAAAAAATTGGCAAGCCCTCTCCTCGTCAGTAGGCCGACGAACACGAACCCGTTCCGAAAATTGCAACCTATCCCTAAACCTACCCACGGTATCAGCGTCCAACCCACACGCCTCCATGAGGGTGTGAAAAGCTCTAACCTCTCTAAGGGTCGAGGCGGCCGTATCCCCCTCCATGGGGTCACCGCTAGACGATAACCCAGTCTCGAGATCACTAGACCTAACCTTAGACATTGACCTTTGCTCCCTCACCAAACCCTCGAACCAGTCAACTGATTGAAGAAGCAACGGAAACAATTCACCCAAGACAACGCCTAAGCTGTTACCCTCGAAAATGAAATTCTCAAGGTTTGGGAAAACACCTAAAGACCCCCCTAAACGCGCAAAAAGAAAGGAAACTGAAGGGCAAGCTATCCTAACTTCAGAATTACTGACCATGGACACCCAAGAAGGATACAGGAAAATAGGAAAGTGCTAAAATTCCCAAAAACCAAGAAACAGAGGCCAAAAAGAAAAGAGAAGGAAATTAGATGTTTCCAAAAAAAAAAAAAAAAAAAAGAAGAAGGAGAAAATAGGAAGAAGGAACAGAAGAAGAACATACCTTAGAGAAGAAAAGCAAGAAGCCTAACACCAAGCACGCACCAGCTCGGAAGGAAGTGACAGAGAAAAACTACGGGAGAAAATGCTCAAAGAAATAACTGAAAGCTTGGAGAAAATGAAAAGTAAAGTAGGAGAAGAGAAGTTTAAAAATCCAAAAAAGAAAAATTGAAAACCAACGGGAAACCCAAGAGTCATACAATAAGAGAACAAACCCCCCTAACCAGAACACGCCACGTGGCCATGACCAGCATAACGCCGCCACTACGCATTCAATGCTACGCGAAATCCCAAGAGTTGCAAAAAAAAAAAAACCTTTCGTCTTCTATGGTCGTCATGACATGTCATGACAACCACAGAACCCGGGGGCCACTGATGGGACTAACGAAATCAATTACAGACAATCTCAATAGGACAGACGAGAGCGCTCCCAAGGGCGAGCTTAATTAAATGTCCACGTCATTGACGAGGATGTGGGAATCATTCATTGCCGCCATTAATATCCTGGATGGTTATTGTGCCAGGTAGGCGAACCGTTAAGAGCATATTAAATCTCATTATTCGGTAGTAAGCGTTACCAAGAAGGGCATTAACATCTCAATGGCTAGAATCCAGAGCTACATATATAAAGCCCTCACATTGCCACTACGAGGTACATATATACAGTCCTGATATACATAGAGTTATTTTTTTTTGACTGATTGCTATGAACTTTCTTTAGTACTGACTTTGGCATCGGAGGCGTTGTGGCAGGCACCACACCGGTGACCATCTTAGTGAGTTCTTACTCCTGTCGTGACGCAGGAGTGTGCCCGCCCTTGTCTGGATGAACTCATAGCAACTAACGAACTTTTACTTCATCATCTACAAGCTTTGATTTAGCCAAGTTGCTTGTTGTTAGTAGAATTATGTTGTGGCAATGGTGCTTATCAAGATTTTGTAAGAGGATTTCCCAATTGCCTAAGGTTGGCTTGAAGACATGTTGCATTGTAATAGCACTTCTCAATTTTAGTGTTGGTACTAGGAGTGTTTTTAAATTGTGTGTTATATTGAAATTGGTATTTGTATTTCATACGCGGTACACCCTATAAATTGTGAGATGTGACTTGTGTTGACACTTAATTAGCACGTTCTCTTTCTCCAAAAAAAAAAAAAAAAAAATCAGGATCACAGTTTTAAAATTGATTAATGTCAAAACTTGCCAACATTATAATAATACAAATTTAGAGCAAACTTGGTATACTGAATGAGAATTACAACATGAATGTTAATCTCTATTACCAGGAGTAAAATTTGTTGTAATACAACTAAATATATTCATAAGTTTGTTTGTAAGTTATAATATTAGAACAAAATTTAAGAATTATTCTAGGAAATATCTTATTCATATAATTATGTTTCCTTAAAAATAATATTTTTTAAATTTGAGAGAAATGAATTATTTTTATGATTCTTTTATTTATATATTTTTTTGAGACAAGATTCTTTTATTTATACAATTGTTGTGTATATAGAAAATTTTTTATTTAAAAATATATTAATTTTATAAATTATTACACCTCATAAGAAATAGCTATTACAACATTTTTAGAAAGAAATAATTATTCCTTGCTTTAAAGAATGGTTATTCATAAGAAATAACTATTTCCCGTAACTGTAATAAAAACATAACTAAACTAAAGAATAACAAAACAATATGAATAATTATTACATTACATTGTCTATTACAGTCTACTAAATATTCATGTAACAACATTACTTTATTTTATTTTTTTGTGTGTGATTGATGACCATTAATTCGTAAGATTTATGTAATAAGGACGAGCATACAACTCTATTGGTGCTTCTAGGACAGAATCTCGTGGCTTTCGTGTTTCCCTATTCCCTAATCTGTTTGTCTTTTGGTATGTCTTGATATATGGCCGATGGTTAGGCTAGAAACTATGGCGTCATCTACTGGGTTTGGGCCCACAAAAAGGGTGATCCCACTAACCTTGTTCATGGCAAATTCTAGGCCTTCGCTATCGGAGTCTCAAGTCTCAACACGTTACTTGATTATGAATCTATGATTGATTGCATTATTATTTTATAATTGTAGCAATAGAGTTCAAAGTGACATAGCAAGAAAAAAGAGAGTATAGTTCAAAGTAGGTATATGGGAGTGCTTTTCTTTGTTTAGGGGCAAGAAGAATGCATGAAGTAATTGGCGTAACGTGGGGAAACTTCATTCAAAGAATCAGATATACATTGAATGAAGTTTCCCCACGTCACGCCAAACAGTCAGATATACTTCTTTCAAAGAAAAAAAAAAAAAGTCAGATATACTGAGTTGTATAACCAATAAGAGAAAGGATTTTTCTTTTTTGATAATGCCAATAAGAGAAAGGATTATGAGCAGGTGTAACCACCTACTACATTTGTGCATATATGTTCGACCTTGCAAGTTAACCATTTCTACGCGGTTCATGCCCTTCTTTCTTCTGAATTGAAAAAGTCTTGACTTTTGTTTGATTTATATTTTGTATTGTTGTCAACATCAGAAAGTTAAATAAACACTGAGAGAGAGAGAGAGAGAGAGAGAGAGAGAGAGAGAGCCACATGTCATCCTAAGGCTACCCACGATTTACTTCTACACTAAGAATCATGAAGGCACAATCTGGAGCCAGACTACACACTTTTGTTTATTTCTGCTCCAGCTAAGTAACTTCGAAAAAAAAGAAATTCTGATCTAAGTCTTAAGATGTTGGGAGGCACCGCTGGAGGCTGGTGCAGACCATTTGAGAATTCTCTTCATAACACCATCATTTCAACAAAATTCTAGAGTAAGAATATACGATAATCAGATAAAAAATATGGAAAACAGAATGCGATCACTTCCAATACCATGCAAATGCTACAATTTTAAGCTTTGAACATCATTGAACGCTCAAACAATTCATATTGAATATAAGCCAGTCTATGAACAGAAGATCTTACTTCTAGGGACATTGTTGGGGATGATGCACATATAAATACTTGCTGTCGTATATAAGCAGAGTTTTCCAACTTTGTACATCTGTTGTGAGCCAAGCCATCAACAAACAGACTGCACAATACACACTGTTGTTTTCTAAAAGCTACTCATTTCCCAGGTACAATATCTCCTTTGCCCCAGAAAAGGTGGGAGAGCCCACCCGAGAGAGAGAGAGAGAGAGAGAGAGAGAGAGAGAGAGAGAGAGAGAGAGAGAGAGAGAGCACAATCCTTGCATACTACAACAATGCAAATTTTAATTGAAAATACCAACAGTTGTAAGCCAATAATGAAAACCCTAAAAAAATGAATGCAATGACAGAGCCAGTGTATGACATCCGACGGGAAACAGTAACTTTGAATTTTTAATTTCATGTTAAAAAAATGTAATGTTGCAAGTTTTCTATCTACAATCTACACACTGAAAAGGCCATATTCCATTTAAGTGGGAAGCCTAATATCGGCGGGTATAGTGCTTCAAACCAACAGAGAGAGGGAGAACTGCAAGCTTCAAAACTCTAAAAAGTACTTGACACCAATATCAGCACACAGTAGGCCAATCAGCCTTCACAATTCAGAAACAACATTTGCAATTCTTCTTAACCCCTTTCTTTCATTTAAAAGCAGGGTCTTCTTACCTGTCCCTCACAGTTTCATAACGCTCTTGTCATCTGGTCCCAGTTTCATTTACTGCAGGAACTTTGGAAGGATAATTGGACACATCCAATTCAATAAGTGACATATCATACGGCTCAGAAAATGTATTTGAGGTATCCACAAGCAGAGAAGATTTCATCACATCAGATTGTGTAGAATCAGTTACAGTGTCAGGATTTTTGGGAGTACTGGAACTAGAAGATGAGAGACTGGAAAGCTGTATGTCATCCAACTTGTTTCCAAACATATGTTTGTTTCTTCTTACAGATTCCATCTCAGGACCAGTTGGCACAAAGGTGCGTGACCGATACTTCCGTGTTCCCTCATCACCCTCATTGTGATTGTAAAGAACATAATCATGGTATGTTGGTGCAAACTGCAAAAAGGTAATGAGTGATCATCGACTAGAGTATAGCAAAGCCCAAAGAGAGAATTCAGAAGCCTTATTAAGGCCTGTGTGTAAGCAAACCTTAAGGGAAAGCATGTCAAATGCATTCAAAGCATGAGAGAGAGAGAGAGAGAGAGAGAGTGAGATGGAATTGTACAGTTCACCTGGTGGACCGTGTCATGGTAAAAGTCATTTAACTTTAAGGCGTGTGCAAGGCTTCCTGTCAAACCACGGGAGACACCAATATTTGCACCAGCATACTCTTTGTATGGAAATGCATAGAGGTGGCCCACAGCAGCAATAAGCATCTCAACACATATGATGAAATTTTGAAATTCAGCAGCTTCCTCTGCATCCTTAATGAATCCAGACTTTGCAGCAAGGAAAACCAAAACACCCTAAAATACAAACAAGAAAATCAGAAAGACGGTGGAAGAGGCTACAATTTCAACTTACAGAAAATTTTCTAAAAAAAAAATGCATTCAGCAACTCCCATTCAGTAATAAACTAGGCGCATGCGTGCATGTGTGCGTGAGAGAGAGAGAGAGAGAGAGAGAGAGAGAACAAGTATCAATGCTGTACCTGCCAATAAGTCAGGAAAACAACCGATTTGATTAAAATAAACTTTGGGACTGGATTAAATGGCTGAAGCAGATCTTTGCATGCCAGATAAAACAATGCCAAAGCATAAAGAGCCATTGTATATGAGATTGTATAGATAATTGTGAGATACAAGTATGATTGATTTGGACTGAAATTTCCATCTTCATATTTTCCTTTTGCATAAAGTATGAGCGTAACAGCAACTAAAATAGGCTTCAAAATGACAAACTGCAAACACCCCTGCTTGCACCTACGTATGAAACGCCTGCATAAACAATTTCAGAAATGAGAGCTAATCAAACAAATCCAAGGATGCAGTATTCAGATAAATCATTGTTATTGAAAGACTAAAATAACTGATTATAATATCCCAGCAAGTTTTGACTTATAGACAGGCCTTTAAAAGGTGCAGAGAAGCTAAATCCATACATGTAAATCAGTATGCCAACTAATTCATACATATCAAGAGTGCTGCTACAGTTATTTTAAAAAAAAACCTTCAAGGACTTAGATAATGGACAGAAGCAATCCCCAAGTATAACAAATTTGTGAGTTTTGCAAGAGAAGAGAGAGAAGGGGGGTGGAAGAGGGGGGGGGGGGAGGGAACTCTTCTTCCACAGACGTGCATAAGTATGAGTAAAATCATAGACTTTTGTTATTAGAAACTCACCCATCCAGAGGTATGGGAGGAAGGCAACATGTCATCAGATACCATGATGGCTTCAGAACCCGACCACTTAAACTTAGTACAACAGCTCCTGGTCCACCAACCCATCCCAGGCACAATGACAGGAAATTATAGATGACCCACGCTTCATAACTGAAACAGTTAAAACATAGATATAATGATTATTATAATAATTAACCATAAATGATATTTGTGAATAAGTCAATAAACACAGCTTCTTATAATCCCCTAATTTTTTTTTCCAAAAAAAAAAGCTCATAAAAACTCAGGCAGCTATAGACATATTCCTTTTTTTTTGTTTTTGAAATAATAATAAAGCAATTTTTATTCACTGTTGTGGAGAAAGCAAGACAATGAAAAAGAAAAATTATCAAATAACAAGCTTCTGCAACAGATTTTTAATAAGTTAAACACTTCATTCAAGTACCAAACATGTAACATGGATGATCATAATACATCTTCACTTCAAGTTACATTCAAAAATTCATAAAGCAGTAAAATCTTCTCACAAAGATAGCCATGCGAAAAAAATTAGAAGACTGGATTCAACTCTTGTTGCTTAGAAAAACTGGTCTACTTTTTATTTTTTGGTGGAAGCTTTAGTTAAATCACTAGACAAAGGACAAACTTCTAAGTAGAACTGAAACAAATATACAGTATATTAGCTCCCCCCCAAATAACTATATGATGAATCTCATACGAGCTATTTGCAGGTGCATTTAAAGGAATTGGAGGACAAATTACGTGGGTGGGAAGGGACTTAAGTTTTCTAAGTTGAAAGTTATAATGTTAAGTTCAATAAGATAAGGATCTACAAAATCCTAATGTGGCAGCAATTGGTTCAAAGCATATTTCAAAGTCATTGGGAGAAGAGTTCCTAGGAATTCCTTTGTTTTGTTGCAAATGCCCTTTTTTTTTTATAAATTTTATGAGTGAAGATTTCTATTGAAAAACAGTGTTACAAAAGGATCAGAGGGACAATGGTAGTATACTAGCTATTTACTCAACTATGTTTTGGCACAAATAGTGAAAATGAATCCAAACATCTAGATTCTCCCTAAACCTCAGTTTAGTGAAATACAGAGAACCATGAAGATAGTTGGGTATCTACTTTCCCAATGCTTGGTAAACTTCTCTTTTATTAAAGAAATGAAAAGAATACCCACATTCAATATCCTCTAACCAACATAAATGTAACCCTCTTCTCACTTAGCCAATCCTTCTACTATCTCTCCTTTCTAAAAAGTTGTTTTGAAATATAGGGATTTCATATACTCTTTTTTTTGGATAAGTAAAGGCTTTGGAAAAGTTTTTGCTTCTAAAATAACTCTTTCTCACTTCCTAATTCCTATAGTCATGAATGTCAGACTTTCGAAATCATATCAAATTTATAATCAATCCAAACATTGAAATTAAATTTCAGGGAATTCAAATATTCAGGCATCACATTTTCGAGAATTTGGATGCTAGGGGCATATTCTATTTCCTGAACCAAATGGCATATAAAGGGCATTATTATAGGAGGAATCCAAGGCTCACATTCCAACTAAAATAGCACAAAAGGGTGTCATTTTAATAAGTAAAATAATGCTAATTAACATTTGTCCAAAAAATGTGTCATTTTAATAATGTTCAATTGATTGTATTGCCATCAATGGCAATGGCACTGCTGCTTTTGCAAAACAACCGCAGCCTTTGCCATTAATAATACCACTGCCACCATCATCACAATCCCTATCATCATAAGCACCTCTTCCACCATTCCAACACCATTCATTCATAGACTATGAAGCCCGGGTGCGTTTCGGGATTCAGGTGCGGGTGTAGGACTCGGCAATTTCTGAAAAAGTAGGGTGCGGGTGCGGCGGGGTGCGGCGATTAAAAAATTATTAAAAATATTTTTATTTATATTTTTAATATATTGCTAAACATACTTTTTTCACATTATATAAACATATACCAAATTTAAGAACAATAGTAAATAATAACTAGAATACAACTCCATTATATAAACATTCCATGATGTTCGAAAATTAAAATACAACTCACAAGTTTGAAGAAAAATGAAGATTTAAGAGGCAGGGCTGGGTCGGCTGAGACTGAGAGCAGAACCGAACTGAGTGAAAAAGAATTGAAGAGAAATGAGAGTTTTGGCTGAGAGTGAGAGCTATAGGGCTTTTGTTTTTTTCCAAACGCACCGCTTGCACTTTTTTTTTTTTCTTCGGCCAAGTAAAACGATGCGTTGCGCACCCGTTTTTTTTTTTTTGTTGAATCTTGGCCGTATCGGCCGATTTAGCCGGTATCGGTGTTGTGCCTGATACGGACCGATTTTGGCCGAATCGGCCCGATTTCGCGCGTGACGGCGTGAATTGTGCCGAAAAAATTATTTTCTCAATGCCTGACGCGGCACGGACGCGCAGGCAGCGGCGTTGCCTGCGCGTCCCCGCGTCGGGCCGCGTTGGACGCGGGTGCGGCGGCCCAAACGCCGCACCCGTGCTTCCTAGTTTATAGATGACTTGTGGTGAACTTCTTGCCACAAAGATGGTTGCTTTCTAGAGCAATCTAATGCATGGGTTAATTTGGGTGAAATTCTACTGACATTTGTAACCCAATACCATTTGCTCTCTAGAGTCAAACAAAACAAGGGGAGACGAACAGCATAAATATAAGATAAGACAGAAATCAAAGTGAACAATAAAATATATTTTTTTCCAGTAAAAATTGCAGTGATCAACATTATACACAAACACAGAAGAACTTACACTTCCCGAAATGAATTGAAATAGATTGAGGCAGCTGGTAAAACCAGGGACAAGAAAGACATTAGAGCATAAACCTGTTAAAAAAAACAAAAAATCAACACATTGCTGAAAATACTGCAATACAAGTTAGCATTTTGTGCAGCCTTTTGCAGATGTCAAGACCAATGGAGGTTAACTATTGAAAGAAGATATAAAGTCCAAAATCATCAAATCATAACCAACAATTTTGTATGCATGCTGCAGAGCATAGATTTGAATGGCCACATTTGACCATATTCCTTCAAATTGAAATAAAGTTGTGACCCATTTCAGATAGTTTTTTGATACATTTTAAGTGTCGAACACTAGATGTCTTTTTATTGGAACCCAGTTTTCAAGATGGGGCGGCGTTTAGCTAGGTGGAAGAGGTTGTCTTTATCTGGGGGGGGGGGGGGGCAGAGTAATTCTTATTAAGAGTACTCTGTCTACTTTACCTACTTATTTCTTCTCTCCTTCCTATTCTAGTAAAGGTGGCTACTTGTATGGAGAAAATACAGAGAGACTTTCTTTGGAGTGGTATTGATGCTTCTAAGGTTCCTCTGGTGGAATGGTCTAAGGTTTGTATGCCAGTGCAGAATAGTGGTTTAGGGATTTGGTAGTTGAGAAGATTTAATTCTGCTTTGTTAGGCAAATGGTTGTGGAGATATGGAACGGAGAGAGATGCCCTTCGGAGGAAGGTCATTGAGGCAAAGTAACTCTTATTAAGAGTACTCTGTCTACTTTACCTACTTATTTCCTTTCTCTCCTTCCTATTCTAGTAAAGGTGGCTAATTATATGGAGAAAATACAGAGAGACTTTCTTTGGAGTGGTATTGATGCTTCTAAGGTTCCTCTGGTGGAATGGTCTAAGGTTTGTATGCCAGTGCAGAATGGTGGTTTAGGGATTTGGCAGTTGAGAAGATTTAATTCTGCTTTGTTAGGTAAATGGTTGTGGAGATATGGAACGGAGAGAGATGCCCTTTGGAGGAAGGTCATTGAGGCGAAATATAAGGTTGAAGGGGGTGGTTGGTGTACCAAACTGGTGTTAGGGACCTATGGTGTTAGCATGTGGAAATCCATTAGACGTGGTTGGTTGGACTTTTCTAAATTTCTTCGGTTTGATGTGGGTGATGGTACTAGGATAAATTTTTGGGCGGATGTATGGTGCAGGGATTGTTCTCTTAAGAAAGCATTTCAAGAATTGTATAGTATTAGTCGGACAAGGGAGTCTTCTGTGTCGGAGGTGATGCATTTCTCTGATGGGAGGCTTCAATGGGACATTCGGTTCTGTTGTCCACCACAAGATTGGGAGTCAGAATCATTGGATCTGTTTTGGGTTGTGCTTTATTCCACAAATGTGCGGGGTGTTGGTGATGACAAACTTTCCTAGAAGCCAGCAATTAGGAGAGGTTTTGAGGTTCGAGGTCACTCTTTATCTCCTCACTCTGTCATTGATTTTTCCTTGGAAAATGGTGTGGCAATCAAAGGTTCTCCCAGAGTAGCGTTCTTTTCTTGGACTGCTGCCTTAGGTAAGATCTTAATTACGGATAATCTTTGGAAGAGGCATGTTGCAATGTTAGAGTGGTGCTTTATGTGTATTTATTAAAAAAAAAAAAGTGGTGCTTTATGTGTAAAAGGTGCGGGGCATCGGTGGATCATCTTCTTCTTCTTCATTGTCCTATAGCATATGAGTTGTGGTCTATGGTATTTAGTTTGTTTGGTATACATTATGTTATGCCGTATAAAGTTAGTGAGCTGTTAGCTTCTTGATAGGGGAAGTTTGGTAGACATAAAAAATATAGGTTTATGGAGGTTTGTGCCACATTGTTTGTTTTGGTGCTTAAGGCGAGAGTGGAATGCTAGATGTTTTGAGGATTGTGAATGGTCTATTCTTGACATTAAGTTTTTCTTTTTCCATAATCTCCTTGAGTGGAGTTTAGTTTTGCCTTCTTATTCTTGTTTTTCTCTCCCTGATCTTATGATTGTTGTAATCTAGGTTCTTGATTTGTGCCACTGTAGTACACTTCCGGTGTACTTGGTGTTTTTTTTTAAAAAAAAATAAAATTTCTTCTGTTACTTATAAAAAAAGAAAGAAAGAAGGCTTTAGATGTTAAAAGACACAGACACTACTTAAACTTGTCAGAAAATGAGTAGCAAGAAGGCGTGGTATTGATACATTTGCCCATTTGAAATCATCAGATTCAGTGGTAGACACATTATTCACATAAACATAATCCCTAGGCTAGGTTAGCAGCATATGAATTCATTACAAATAAAAAGAAGAAGATATTAGGACAGGACAGCACTCACCGGCACCATGAAGATGATGCGGACAATAAAGCGCTGATAAGTAGGTTCGGTGTAATTCATAAGGTGCCTGTAGATGTGCCTAACAGCAAGAACAATGGCTCCCACTGTGCAAATAAATGCAACTATGCTAAGATAGATTGGTACTGCTTCCCCCATTCCTTCGCACCCACAAATCAATAACAACACCAACACCAACACCAACAACAAAAATTAGTTTAAAAAAAAAAAAAAAAAAAAAAACCTAAATATAGAGAAGTAGCAAATCAAACCTGAGGTAGAGTATAGTTGATGTTATTGGTAGGAAATAGGAATTGTTGGATTTGAATTACAGCGCGAAATTGTAGAAACCCTAATTCATATTATTATATAAATAATAATTGGCTGCGGACAAAGAAAAAAAGGGGCGGAGTGTTTGGTAATGAAGCAATAAGATGAAAAGTAGTAATGAATAAAAGAAGTAGTTTGATTTTAATTACCTGATTGGAGATCGGGACAGGGAAGGGAGGGCGGATCTGAGTCTGAAAATGTAATATGTAAAAGTGGAGAGAGCAGAGCAGAGAAGAAAGAAGGAAAGGCCCGGGGTTTCAGTGGCAGACAATAATGTTAATGGCGGCTATTCCTATTTCTTATTCACTTAAACACTGTAGATCATCTCATCTCTACTCTCTACTCCTGTTTTCTACGATTCTCTAACCTCCCCAAAACCAACCAACCAACCAAAAAAAAAACAAAAAAAGACAACCGACTTTAAATAATATAAAATTCAAGAGAGAGAGAGAGAGAGAGAGATAAAAAAAAAAAAAAAATGGTGTAACTAAATACTGATTACAGGGTGTACAATACATATTCCAGAATCCAGATATGTCTGTCTCTGTCCTCTCCTAAGCGACCATTTAATCCTTCTGTCTTCAAATATTCCAATACTCCCAAGGATATATTGGTTTTCACTCTAAAAAAGAAAAAAGAAAAAAAAAAAAAGGGGAGAAACTATATTGATAACACTTTCTCAAATACTAGGCTTATTGTACGCCCTTTGTAAAAGCTTTTTATTTTTAGTGTAATAATTTTTTATTTATCTCAATTTAAGATTTATGTGTTTATATCTTAGAGTATGATAAGACAACTCACATTAACAAAATTTGAGTAGAGTAAAGTTTGACTAAAACTTAATTAAAATATGAAGTTACAACTCTTACTTAAAAAAAAAAACATAATTTAATATTTTAAAAGTCGAACAATTAAATTACATATTTTTTCTATATTTAGTAGGTTGATTTTTTGTTTTTGTTTTTGTTTTGGGATGATAATTTATTACATTGATGAATAGGAAGAACCGAAATGTAGAAGAGGTGGTTGAAATTTTCTCAAAAAAAAAAATGTAGAATAGGTGGTTGGAGTCGGAAGGAGAGGTAAATGTTGAAGAATTGAGCAGGGCCTTGGTATATGGGTTAAGCAAGCCCAATCCAACAAGTAATAGGGAGACAGGCCCTGTAGTCATAGATATTTTTGAGGTCCATAGGGCAGAGAATTGAAGGTATGGGTTTTGGCTGGCTGGGCCAAGTGGAGAAGAAATATCTACAGGAGGAAAAACAGCGGTGAGTGAGTGTTTATAAATAAAAGGAGGTGGAGGTAGGAAAGGCCATACATTTTCAGTAGGTCGTGGAGAGCCCTTATCTTTCTCTCTCTTATTTTGGGGTTCACTCTGTGTCTTTCTGTAGTCACTGTGCCTCTGTTTCTCTCACCTTATCTATCTATCTATCCCTCTTCTTCAATAAACAAAGCCGCCTCTACCTCTCTCACTCTCACTCTCACTCTCACTCTCTACTGTTTTCTTGTGGTAGTTTTGATTGGAGCAAACATATTGATTCACCTCACACTAGTCACAACCCCATTTACCAAAATGGCGTCTTTTATAGGCGTCTCATCAATTTACCATACTCCCACTCTGGAACTCTATAGAAGAACAACCCCAGCAGCCACTAACGACAACAAGTCCCTTCTTCACTTCAACTATGTTCTCAAAGCCTATTACAACACCAACCAAACCCAAAACCATAAGCCTCACCACTCTCTCAGTTTGGTTCCCTCCGCTATTGCCACTCCTAATTCCTCAGTCCTCAGTGAAGAGGCTTTCAAGGGCCTCGGGGCTCTCGATTCTTATTACGATGACGATGATTCTTCCGACGCTACTGCTACTTCTACTTCTACTTCTCCTGAGGACGACCATGAGCTCGCCGTTTCCGAATTGGGCTTGCCTCAGCCCCTTGTTCAATCACTTCACAAACGTGGCATTACTCACCTCTTCCCCATTCAAGTATTTTATCCTCTCTCTCAAAATTTTTTTTTTCTTTTTGTTGGTTCTCTATGCTTAATTCGTTGGCTAATTGGAAAACTCAATAGCTTGAATATTCTTATTATTTTGTCATTTTGTACTAGTAAATATGCTGCTGCTTATAGTATCACCATTTTAGATATTTGCTTGGATAAGTTCTGAAATTGGTCTTCACTTAAGTTACAATGTTATGGGGTTTTGTTAAGGAATATGCCTTAAGGTTAAGGTTAAGGTTTGTCAATATTAAGTATTCAATCATGAGCTGCAATACCACTAATTTCTATAACGCTAACAATTCATTGTGGTTGTGCTTGTTTTTCTTCATAGTTTGATTTAATTTCATTTAAAAAAAAATGCATAAAAATATCATTCAATATGCCTTATTTTTGGTCTCTTAGGGCACTCTTTAATTAGTGCGTTATAGTGGCTCTTAAACCCATGACCTCACCCTCCATTTTTCCTCTTCTTTATTGGTAGCTATACATGAGTAGAATTAGTTTTGAACCCATAATCTCACTTTCCATCAGTTCTTATGGGAGGAGGAAGTGCCATTTCAACTCATTGGCTTCTCTGACACTGCTATGGCAATTTCTTATTGGTTTTTAATATTTTTTTATGCATATTTATTAATTTAATTTGTATATGAGCCGTTTGAGTGCCGTCCTTGGTTATCTAAACAGTTCAATTACTTGCTGCAAAATATTTCTTTCATTCCATACTACCATTATTTGAAGTGCACTTGTGATTCTCTCATGATGTTGAACTGCTGAATATTCAATAGTCTCTTTTTCCTTTTTCCTGATTACAACTTTATATGGTATTTTGTGACTACTATAGTGCACTTGACATAATAACCCACCTCTTCTTATTTCATTTCCAAGATTCTAAAATTTCTGGTTTTTCTCTTTTTCATGCTCTGCTGCTGTTTCTATTATAGTTTCCAAATGTTTGTTTGCTTTATTCGCAATGTCTATCTTTTATGCTGGATTAATTATTTCTCTTCTTCTGATAATAATTTTTTGTGTGTGAGTTTGTGGGTGTGTATTAAAACCAATATGATAAATACTAATTCTTTTTTTCTTCAATCATGTAGAGAGCTGTTTTAGTCCCTGCACTAGAAGGTCGAGATATCATTGCTCGTGCAAAGACTGGGACTGGGAAGACATTAGCCTTTGGGATCCCAATTATTAAACAACTTACTGAAGAGGATGAACAAAGAGGCCCTCATAGGTATTCACATATATCATTTCTATTAAAAGTTATCATTTTGAAATCTGTTTTATAATTTGGTGTATTTTTTGATTTGTTTGCAGGCGGTCTGGTTCTCTTCCTAGAGTTCTGGTTCTTGCACCTACACGTGAGCTAGCAAAGCAAGTCGAAAAGGAGATTAAAGAGTCTGCACCATATTTAAATTCTGTTTGTGTTTATGGAGGGGTTTCTTATGTGACACAGCAGAGTGCACTTTCCCGTGGAGTTGATGTGGTTGTTGGAACTCCTGGTCGAATAATTGACCTGATAAATGGTGGCAGCCTCAAACTAGGGGAAGTTCAATTTTTGGTCCTTGATGAAGCTGATCAGATGCTTGCAGTTGGTTTTGAGGAGGATGTGGAAGTAATTTTAGAAAAGCTTCCAGCTAAGCGCCAGAGCATGCTTTTCTCCGCCACTATGCCTAGTTGGGTGAAGAAACTGGCACGGAAATATTTGGACAATCCATTGACCATTGATTTGGTAATTTTATTTATTTTGGTATTCTTTTCTTTTCTTTCTTAGAGAATCTCATGGGATTCTGCTTATTAGTATCTCTCTACAATGCCACCTTTTAAGGGGTGTTCACTTCATGTTGTTTACAGAAACTTGCACTTACCGTGTTACCTATTTCATATAAAGTTCATACCGGCTTCATTATAGTGCCAGAAAGGATGAGCACTTTATGATTATTTTATATTAGAGAAAAAAAAAAAAGTGACCAGCCTCATTGTATATAATCTGATCTGGCTCATTCAGTTTACTCAGCTAGTCAATTTGACAAAACAAATAAAATTATGATGTGGTTTATTGCTCTCGCTCTATGAAATTCATTTCTTTTTTCTTTTTCTTTTTTTGAGGAAGGGGGGAGAAGGTTGGGGGGGGGGGGGGGGGAGGAGGGGGTGGGGAGTGCTAATATTTCAAACATAATACCTACTCTTAACACTAATGTTTCACAATTTAGAGTTAAAGATATGTCAATGTTGTACAGCTTATTTTGGAGTGTGAAATTGTTGGGACAAGTATTTTTTTTTTGTGCAATGACTACTTCATGCAAGCATCAAGTTGTGAGATAGCAATGTCACTTTTTTCAACTTCCATTCTCTCTATGGATACATTTAGGTCCTAGTTGAAAACTTTCACTAATAGCATGTGTGACTTTTTACTTCTGGGATTTATGTCTAGTTCCACAAGTTCCTCATCATGTATTAACTAGTTTAATGTGACATGCCTCTGGTGATGCTCTGAGGTAAAAATGTTTTTAGTTTATTTTGGATTTTACTCTCGTATACATCCTGTGTACAAGGGTTATACCCCTTTTTTGCGCTTTGATGATAGATTTCATTATTGTTTATATATGAAGAAAAAGGGTGTAGAAAATCTCCATTTTGAATGTCAATATTAAAGTTGTATGGAAGTAAATTTTTAATCTTGTTTTTGTTATTTTCTCCTCTTCTCAATAGGTTGGTGATCGAGAAGAAAAGCTCGCAGAAGGAATCAAGCTCTTTGCTCTATCAGCCACTGCAACTTCAAAGCGGACCGTTCTTAGTGATCTTATAACAGTAAGAGTTGGCTGTCATATGTAGTCTTGTTTTTCTCAGTGAGGGACAAGTCTGTGTTACATTCACTATTCTTAGGATCCCTCTTTTTACTTTTTGTGAATCGTTAGACTTCTATTATCTTGTACTTTATGATTGGCAGTCATTAATAGATTTGTTTTGACTATCTGAGGCAAAACCTTCACACCTTATCATAATTTTTATCAAATTGAAGAAACAGTGAGGAACAAGAGACTGGCTAGTGGCATATACCAATGCTTTGAGAGACATGATTATATCATTATACACTCATACTTATGTGTAGATTTGAATCTGCATTTCCATTATTCTTATCTGGTGTATTGATACCCAATAACCTAAAATATTTATGTTACTTTTGTGTAAACGTTTAATATATAGTATTGATTCTTTTACTTGAGGGTTTTCTTTTATTTATAGGTCCACTTAAATATATGTGCAAATTTTGTAACTCATTTTGTTGTTTATTCTAATATCTTTTTTAGCTTTTTAGTTTATTACAAAATATTGTTAATTTATCTTGGTGCATCATGACAATATCTCTGTGGGTTATTTTCTTCATTACAAATCTAAAGGGATCATATCGTTTATAAAAACTCTGAGTGATATTTTAATTTTCAGGTTTATGCTAAAGGTGGGAAGACTATTGTTTTCACACAGACGAAACGTGATGCCGATGAAGTCTCAATGTCATTAACAAATAGCATAGCTTCTGAGGCCTTGCATGGAGATATATCTCAGCATCAGAGGGAGAGAACATTAAATGGTTTTCGACAAGGGAAATTTACGGTGCTTGTTGCCACTGATGTTGCAGCTCGTGGACTTGATATCCCCAACGTTGATCTAGTGAGTTGATGGAATTGCTTTATGATCCATAATTAAATTCTTGTATTAATGTTGTGGATTCTGATACCATGTCCATCCTGGTATTTTAAATACCTTAAAAATAATAAATTTTTATTTATTTTTCAAAAGAAAAAAAGATATATAATGTTTTATTTCTCTAAAAATTAATAGTAAATGATGTTCCTTCCATTGCACTTGAGATTGAAATCAAACTTCAGATTAATCAAAGATGTGGTTTCACTGCATTTAGATTTTCTATCTTTGTAATTTGTATTCTTTGAAAAATTTATCAAAAAAAAAAATTGTATTCTTTGAAAAGGACTTGATTTTTTTTTTTCTATGTCTATCCCTTTTCCCTTTTTTCAATAATTTTTTTTTTACTTATATAAAATTTTTTTACTACATTTGTTCCTGAGCTTCAACTTAAGGGAATGCAACCATTGGAGATCAACTTGCTTTTCATGTAGCAATTCTTCATGCCTAATTCTAATTTGATGTTGCACCTACATTTTTTAAGAGTTTGCCTTTCATTAGAAGTTCTTTGCAACACTTTACACCTCTCTCCAATATTAAGGTCCATATTGCTCTGATGATGAATTGTAAAATCCGTTTTCACTTTTTACCCTTTCTCCAGGTTATTCACTATGAACTTCCCAATGATCCAGAGACTTTTGTGCATCGCTCTGGTCGTACCGGACGAGCAGGAAAGGAAGGTAATGCCATTCTGATGTTTACTAGTAGCCAGAGGAGAACGGTCAGATCCCTTGAGCGTGATGTGGGCTGCAAGTTTGAGTTTGTTAGTGCACCGGCTGTTGAAGAAGTTTTGGAGTCATCTGCTGAGCATGTAGTTGCTACTCTTAGTGGAGTTCATCCTGAATCTGTAGAGTTTTTCACCCCAACTGCACAAAAATTGATTGAAGAAAAGGGAATAGGTGCTCTTGCTGCTGCACTAGCACAGTTGAGTGGATTCTCACGACCTCCTTCAGCCCGATCTCTCATCAATCATGAGCAGGTAAATGATGAGATTTCTATTTTCAGTTTGAAGTTAACAAGTTGTAAATGGTCTCTCATCAATAATAAGCAGTTAAATCATGAGCCTTTTTCAGTTGGAAGCTTACAAGTCCTGATAGTTTGTTGTCAGCAGTTTGTCCTCTGGAAAATTAAAAGTACTTGAGAATTGGAATGTAAACGGTTCATTCTGCCATCAGATAATGATTTACTCAACCAACTGTATGCAAAGGAAATAGCGCCTTTTTGTTTGGTTGCAGAGACATCCTTGCAAAGAAAGAACCAAAAAATTATTTTTAGTGCAATCACCTCAATCCTTTAATGCCAATAACCCTTGTCTCATGGTCACTGCAAGCAATTTAGAAGTTTCATAATGCCAGCATCTATGGAAATATTCAACTTATAAATTTTATCTTTGAAAACATTTATGATGCAAAAGCTAATCATCCTTGTGTATTCTTCTTTTTATTGACCTTAAAAATTTTATGTTGTTATTTGCAGCCTTCTATTGGGTTCTGATTATTTCATTTGAACTCGATCCTTGTATTGTAGGGATGGATTACATTGCAATTGACTCGAGATGCAGCTTATTCTAGTAGATACCTATCTGCTAGATCTGTCACTGGATTTCTTTCGGATGTTTATCCAGCAGCTGCTGATGAAGTTGGAAAGATTTATATGATTGCAGATGAAAGGGTTTGTGTCTACAATGTGCTTCGCCTTTTTTGTTAGTTTCTCTTTGTTGATGCATTGCCTTTTGCAGAATGGGTCATTGTCTCATTACTGATGTTGCTAATGTCAGGTTCAAGGAGCAGTTTTTGATCTTCCAGAGGAGATTGCAAAGGAGTTACTGAATAGGCAAACACCACTTGGAAACACACTCTCCAAGATCACCAAGGTTGATTATTAATTTGGTCCTTTTGTCATTATAGTTGCGTTTGCCTGGTGACATATGTTGCTTCTGCTGTCTATTATTTGATTCATTTGAAATTGTCCTATGAGTTTATGTTTTATGGTCTGTCTCTATCTTTGGGTATGAATCCCTGCATTGAACTAATGACACAGAAATGATTATTTTTTGGGACAGTTGCCTGCTCTGCAAGATGATGGGCCTGCAAGTGATTCCTATGGCAGGTTTTCTGGTAGGGATCGGAATAATAGACGAGGATCTCGAGATAGGGGAGGTTCTAGAACATCACGGGGTTGGGGCAGTGGCCGAGGCTCTGATAGTGATGACGGTTTATTTAAGAGTAGTAGTCGGAGTTTTAGATCTGACAACAGCTGGTCACGAAATTCAAAAAGCAGTGGGGATGATTGGCTAATTGGAGGTAGACGATCAAACACTAACAGGTCATCATCCCGTGACAGGTATATCTCTTTTAATATTTCTCTCTTTTTGTGAATTCCTAAAAGAACATATTTTAAGTTTTTGAAACTAACAAGTAATTGACATTAAAAGTGCTAAAAAGAAACTTTTTTTAAGTAATTTGCAATTGATTTCTGTAGTGGTGGGAGGGATGGTTGGGGTTGGAACGAAACTGAAGGAACATTTAGTGAAGGTCCTATTGTTTGAATAAAATAATATATAAGACACAAGATTTATTGTTTTTTTTTCCCCAATTATGCAAGTTACTCTTGCATGTTTACGTCCTCTACATATCTGAGGCAGCAAAATAATGCCTGCATTTTTGTCTTTTGTTGACCAGTTTGGTGTTCTGTTTATTTCTGAAGGACCTTTCTCAAAAGTATTCTTCCCACCTCTTAACTGTTTTGGACTTATTTCTCCAAAAACGTGGGTGATACAAATATTTTAAATCAGTAATTTTCACCTAAATGAAAGCACAAATGGGGTGACACAGTCTACAGTTATTGAGTTAGCTATTGATTATCTTATTTCCTGCTCAGACCGAATATAGCCTCTTAGACTTTTTTTTGGGTTTTGTTTTTACTTTGGAATTTTTGCATTTAAGGTTATGGTTGTACAAGGTCATAATTGTGTCATCGTTTGTCCATATTTGAGCGTTCAAATCTCTCTAAAACTAAGTACACATTGGAATGCACATTGCAGAAGCTTTGGAGGTTCGTGTTTTAATTGTGGGCGGTCTGGGCACAGGGCATCAGAATGCCCAAACAAGCAAGACTATTAGTAGTGCCCTAGTCTACATCAGATTTTTTTCCTTACGGGGGCCTGAACTCAGAAGCTGCTGCTGCTTGGAATTGTTTTGGATAATTTCTTTACATGGTATCTTCAATGGGTCCTTAGAGATTGATAGATGCTACTAAAAGTTATAGGAATCAACTTTGTACTGCTCTCTCTCTCTCTCTTTCTCATGTAGTGTTTTCGGCCATTCTGTTTTAAGATTTTGTTCCGTTTTAAGTTTTTGCTAGATATGTGTAAAACTTAATATCTTTATTCAAAATCTCTTGGCACTGATGACATTTACCAAGAATAGAGATTTCTTTTGTTGTGTTCTGCATTATTTGAATATCACCTATGATTAAAATTTAACAAAGAAGGATGCTAAGGATACTATAAATTTTATTACATCACTTTTACTAAATTAATGTGTCAACAATCACAAAAAAGTGATTATGACATTCATTTATTGTTTTTTTTAGTGGCTTTGCATTTTCCTTTAACAAATCATCTATGTGCTCTCTAAGAGAAAAAATTTAGGTCAGTAACAGGAGTGGAAAAAGTCATACTAACAAAAATAAATAAAAGAAATAACATATCACAATAAATAATGGAAGATGCTCTCCCCTTTTTACACCCAACCAAACATATCAAAAAGGAGAAACGGTGAAGGTGATTTTTTTTTTCCTTCCTCTGAGAAGAAGCGAATGCAAAAGTTGCTTAAAGGCTCTACTAGGAATGTTCGTTGTGCGATGCGGTTTTGACTCATTTTTAGCATTCTATTATATCTCATTTTTGCAATCATATGTGCGGTGCACTGTAGTTTAGAGTTTAGCTAAAACTATAATTGCACTGTATCTCATATTTGCAGTCACATGTGGTGTGGTGTATAAGATGTGATTTGAAACCAAAATTTTTTTTTTTTCCAAATTTTGGGCTTTTCTTGGCTAATCCAAACTTGATTTTTTACCTTTGTTTTGGGCAAAGTTTTAAACTATTGAGTTAATTTTTCTATATTTTGGGCTTAATTTTCTAATCAACACTTAGGGGGTTATTAAACTATTAATAATATATTTAATATTAAAAAATAAATATATTACTATATAGAGAGGGTGCGGTATGGTTTGTGCAGTTTTCTTATTATAAAATTGCAAACTGTACCGTACCATGCGGTGTATGTGGTTCACTATTACTTGTGGTACAGTGCGGCTATGCTTTTTTGCGGGCGGTTTTATTACAGTTTGGTGAACACCCTTAGGCTTTACTAAATTAATTCTAGGACCTAAGGCCGATGATAAAATTTTAGTTATATTTGAAAGATTTTTGTAGTTAACTTATTAGAAAAAATTGGGAGGGGGTTCGTGGTAGGGGGAGAAGAGAAAAGAAAAGAACAGTTCTTGTTAAGAGCTTTGTAATTCATTGGTTGACACCACATAGAATTTTGAATGGAGGCATCTATTTTTAGATGTTATTGAAGCAACATGCAAATTATTTTGATTTTGAATAACTGGATGTGGGATTCTTTTTGTGGATTTGGTGATATCTAAAATTGATAAAAATTCACTATAAGTTCACCATCCATCAAAACAGGGAAAGATTTCACAGGAAAATCCGGTATACTCATTAACCACTTATTTAATCATTGTTCCAAACGACTGGAAACCATAAAAGACAGACGTCCTTACTTGCAGTACCCCTCTCATGACTTCCTCTAGCCAACTGCTGGTTTCTATCTATATTTTGCCAACAATGGTTCCCCAGCAACTTCTATAATTATTGTTATAATTATTTATTACTTCTATTATAAGTATCGTTGCTGCTGATGCTACTACTACTGGTACAAGAAGAGCAGAGGAAGAAGATGGCTATAGGTAATAACTTATGAACCAAAAAAAAAGAGCACGATAAGCTTTATATAAGTTCTGGACAAGAATAAAACATAGCACCAGTTCTACTTCTACACCATCCCCACCAACCAAGTCTTAATCAAAGGTGATGCGCAAGCTACTTTCTCGTTTCCAAAAACACAGGTTACAAGTACAAGGTCCAAGAAGCGAAAAAGCGAAAAAAAAGAAATTTAGTTTCTAGTTTCTACTTGCCAAAGAGAACGTTGATGACTGTTGAAAAAACCTGTCCCCGCTTGTTATTAAGAATCTCCCTCACAGCCGCCTCATTGGGTACGAATCCCTTACTCTTCATCTGCTCCACAAACTCCCTGGCCTCGTCCACCTTCTGCTCCTTAGCCAAAGCCTCAAAGAGAGCGGTGTAGGTCCCGGCATTGGGTCTCATTCCTTTGCCCATCATTTCTATCACGTACTTCTTTGCATCCCCTATGTAGTTAGCATTCTTAGCAAGTCCTTTGATAAGAACGGTGTAAGTGTAGGCATTAGGGGCCACCCCAGACGCAAGCATGCGCAAGTACACCTTCAGACACTCCTTGGGCTGGCCGGCATTGGCGTAAGCCTCGATTATGGCAGTGTGGGCCACCACGTCGGGCATGTGACCCTTGTCCTTGATTTGGGAGAAGAGTTCTAAGGCTTCGTGGGTGAGTCCGTCTTTGGACAAAGCGTCGAACATCTTGACTGCATTGTTGAAGAGACCGTCTTTGGTCCTCATGTTGTGGAAGATTTCTTGCAAGTCTTTGGGGTCATTTGGCTCCTCTATGATTGGCTTCTTGTTGAAAGGGTCGTAAGGTGGTGGAGGCTTGCTGTTTTTGTCCATGATTTCTTCTTTGCTGTTATCCTCCTCCTCCTCATCATCATCATCTGAATCGGGCAAAGAGAAGTTAACCTTGGTGTTGATCTTGCTGCTGGTACTTGTGGGTTCGGAGGTAAACAACCTTATATGTCTGTCAATGGAAGAAGAAAATGTTATAGATATTGGGTTTAGATTTGGAAGCGTTGATCTTAGAAAAATTCTTGTGTTGTTACGAGCTTGGGGTGGGAGTGGAGCTAAGGAATGGATAAAAGATAAGAGGAGGGAGGCGACCTGAGAATGAGAATGAGATGATCTCAATTTCCAAGCCAATGCCATTGAGTTCAAGTTTGATGTTTGAAGGCTTCTATTGATATTGATTATGGCTTATGAGAGAGAGTGAGAGAGAGCGCACATGTGTATGTATATATATAACAAAAATTCAGTCACTACAATCTCCGGGGAAAGGTCTAATAAACAAGGGCAGGCCAATATACATTTTGGGAAAAATACCATTTAAGGTCTTACATTTTAGTCCTTATAAAAAAAAAAAAAAAAGTCTTACATTTTAGGGTTATTGTATTTGGTCCTTCTAAAATATTTGATAGCAGTCAATTTGGTTAATATTATTTTCAATTTGCAATTACTTTCTGTTAATGAGTCTAGTAGGGACAAAATTGACAACATCATGAAAATAATACATATCAAATTGACAAATTGATTGCTACCAAAATGTAGAAACCAAATTGATGTTAACTCTAAATTGTAGGGGTGAAAATACTATCCTTTCTTGTCTGTGACTTTATGGGCCGCCCTTTTATGCATTTTAGGAGTGATTTGGCTTGATATCACCTAAATATGAGTTTATGGCTACTATAAGATGTGTAGGGAAATTTTGGAGGGTGTTGTGAAATTTATAAAGTACTAGCAGGTGCACGAACTGTACCGAAATATAGTTTGGCAAGAACGAAGTTGAATCTATAGAGACTTTTATGAACGTAGAAAAATTAATTGAACATTAACCAAATAAATCTTAATTCACTTTAATAAAAATTGGTTGTTTTGAAATTAAATAAATTGACCAAAAAGTTAGTCTAAGCAAAAATATAAATATAATATAAAATAGTAAAGATATTAAACAATCTAGAGAAAAATAAATTAAGGTTTCAAAATCTATCATGTATGTCATATCAGCATATATTTATGATTATTAATTTTTTTCAAATTACTACGTAATAATCTAGAAATCAATATAAAAGAAAATATAAAAGTGCATGCCCTGTAGCACCTTTTTTTCCCCTTTACCTGGAGCTAGTCTCACTTTCCCTTACACCCCATTATATGTCACCCTCCCCCACCTCAACCCGTATCATCAGCCATCAAATCTTTTAACCAGCCCCACACCTTTTGTCCCTATTTTTTAAAATAGCAACCAGCTCGCAGCTAGCTTCTTGACCTAACCTCTTGTCCAATGTATTTCCTTTTTTTTCTCGATCAATGTTGTCCTCTCCAATTTCTTGACCTCACTATTCCTTCTCTTGTGGGCATGAAGGTCTCCGGCCTTGCCATTCGTACCGAGTAGTGCATCTGCCTTGAGCTCCCTCCAAACCAACTTGATTCGACATCTTCTCAGAACCACCTGTTAGGCATGCTCAACTCATCCAAGCCTACAGGCCTCGACTTTGTAAAAGATGTGGTTCTAAAAGCCTAGAGACTAGTTTATCCCATGGGAAAAAACATCTTTATGTTTAGTTTCCAACATGAAGTAGATCTTCACAGTGTTTGCCATAGAAGACCTTGGTCCATTTGAGGCGGCCATCCTGATTTGAGAACATGGAGTCTAGAGCTTGACTGGCACGAACTGGATTCAAGTTCATGGTCTCCCACCATTACGAAAATTAGAGAATAATCTAAGGGAAATCGAATTGAGCGCTGGAAGAATTCTAGAAGTTGATTTCGTAGGCGAAGGAGGTGGTATATGGAGAAAGTTCACTTATTTAAAGGAGCAGGTAGCCTCAGTCACCCTCTTTGCATAGGTGTCTTCCATTATTTCTCATTAGCATGTAAAGCCTTTATAATCTATAAAATATAGATAGTATATAATCAATCAAAAATTAGCATAGAAATAAGGATAAATATGCAAATTTAAGAGTGCTTTATTGTATATATTTCGTGCACGTTAGAGGAAAATCAGGGAAGAGAAAAATCAGTATAAAAGAGCCAAATTCAAGAGGAATATAATGCCAAATTAAAACACCAAATTCGGTATCTACAACGCCGAATTTAATGTTCAATTTAATGAACGTAATTTTGTTTTGTTAAAACCAAATTTAGAGGAGATAAATGGTTTTGTAAAATAGCTATTTGGTTGTAACATTAAATTTAACATTTTTTTCTTCAGTATAATATGGTCAACATCTCTTAGGTTTGGGCTAATGCCATCCAGAACCAAGATTTTCAAGATTGACAAATTTGGTTCCTAATTACCATGGCAAAGAGAAGAAAAATGAATAACAATTTAGGGACCAATTTGGTCAGTTTTGAAATGCCTTGGACTTGATTAGTATTAGCCCAAACCTCAAGGATGTTGACTAAATTCTACCATTTTCTTTTTTATTTTTCTATCAGAAAAGGGTTAGCATTTAGCCTGTTCACTACAACAAAATGTAATTTTAGCGATGAAAATTTTGTCACTAAAAGTCCAATATTTTGTCGCCTAGTATCTTTAGTGACAAAATTCGTTTTGTCGCTATAGCTCCATCGCTAAAAGTATTAGCGACGAAAACTTTCAACAAATTTTGTTGCTGAAGATCTGAGTTGTTTTAAAATAAAAGCACTTTTAGCGATGAAATTATTTCGTCGCTAAATGTTTTCCTTGTTAAAAATACTATTCAGCGATGTAACTGTGGGGAGTAAAAGGACCTGAATGGGCATATGGGCCTTTGGACTGTAGCATGGAGGGCCGACCTACTCCAGAATTAAACTCCACAAATTGGCCCATACGCCGAGGATCTGAGGGTACAGCCGAGAGCGAGCTTCTCCTCGGACAGAGCCAAGAAAACTCAAGACTTCATTATGAAGGTCAAGACTTCATTATGAAGGTCAAGACTTCATTATGAAGGTCAAGGCAACTCTCGAAAGACTAACGGTTAAAAGGGGACACCCTGAACCTTCTGGATGCACCAATGTTAAAGAAAATATCAAGTGCAAAGGCTGCCACCTCCGCATTAAAGACTCTGCACCTACCTCCCTGGCCGCATTAATGGGGAAGTGACCCCTGAACAGTAGGGCTGAAACTTCTAGTCACTGTCCAAAAAGTATCAGGGAAGGAAGTATTTAAGGGGGGTGGAGGCCAGAGAAAGGGAAGGGGAGCAAAAAAAAAAAAAAAAAAAGAGAAAGAAACTAAGAGTTGTAACTTCTAAGGAAGAAATATCAATGATACAGAAGTGGTCCTCGGCTTACGTCCGAGGAGGCATTTTTTCAGTTATCTTTTGTTATTTACATGTGTTTGTAACTCTTAGCCTGTTATCAAGCTCCCAGCACTTCTAACCTAGGTTTCAAGTCCACACTCTACAAATTTTATTGTTTAAGGCTCATTGGGCCTGAGCCCATAATCTTCTTTGGGTCCAGGTGCAATTGTGCACTTACAATTTCGTCACTAAATGTTTTCCTTGTTAAAAATACTATTCAGCGATGTAACTATTTCATCGCTACATGTACCTTATTTTATTAGATAATTTTAGCGATGAAATATTTTCGTCGCTAAAAATGTTGTCTGAAAAATTCAGCTATATTTGTCGACAAAAATTTGTGTCTCTAAAAGCTTTTTTATTTTATTTTATTTTATAAATTCACATTTAGCGACGAAAAATTTCGTCACTAAATGTAACTAAATGTGATGGAAAAATTCGTCACTAAAGCTACTAATCTGTTTTCATTTTTTTCCTGTATGTAACCTATCATTACATTATTAACTCCTCACACTAGACTAACACATTTATGTCAACTACACATTTATAAGAAAATGATCCATACATTCCAAATGTAAACATAAAACAAGTATTCTATTCAATCCATCCATTAAAATTGTTTCCAACACATACAATAATACAAGATCTTTTATAACATACAATAACATAAAATTCTAAGGGCTAAAAGAAGATGTCCTCAAACGTTTTCAAGCAATGCCAAAAGAAAATGCCCTAAAAGCCACCAATAAGAAATTTGCACAAATGTAAAAACAATACTATATTAAAATTATAAAGTAAAAACATTAACTATGTTATAAGAAACATTTCTATTGAATACTTGTATATATATATGTGTGTGTGTGTGTGTGTGTTCATCCAAGACACAAACTTCAGACCCAATTTGGCTGTCAACCTCACATTGCATAATTCAGTTACCACATATTTGCTAGAACTAAATCATTTACTCTATAATTCAATCAAAGTAAACAAAAAAACCCAATTTGGGCATTAATGCATAGAGCCATAGACTACAAAGACAAATAAAAAATAGTCCCAATTACCAGATCTAACACAATTCAAGAACTTAAACTAAATTCCCATATAAACATCAATACAAAGCAAAATTCAAGCTTTATCACAATGACCCATCAAATCTAAGTCAATCAAAATGACACAAAACAACAAATCTCAGATTTAAAACAGAATCAATTGCCACAAAAAATAAAAGTGATCCAAAGGACCATAACACAACCAAAGCATTTTAATATATTACTGCAAATGATTAAATCAAACCATTATTAAAATTAGCTAAGTGAAACACATGTTGAGAAAAACGCAGAAATTTACAAGCCAACCCACTCAACAAAGATTTCAAATAAATTCCACAAAATCTCAACATACTCGCCATACTTTTAGATTCACTACATAACAAGTTAGTCCTTTTATAAAAATCATTTGGTCCATGAAAATTTATCTAATTAACTTGAAATTAAATAGGGATAAAATCTTATGTGTAGTAGGTACCATAAAAAATTCACCACAAAATAATTTTTCTATAATTTATTAAAAATCACGTATTGCAGCTGACTCAAATTTTTCCATGACAAATTTAGGTTCCCAAAAGAAAATTTCTATAGATTTAAAACTAGTCCAAATGCTTTGAGACTTTATTCACATTAAAACCACATGTTAAAGAATATTAAAAACATGGAATGAAACCCTTTATCTCATAGAAACAAATACCACATCAATAAATCAAGAAACCAAAACTCATAAATCATAGAGACAAATAATCAAGAAAAATTACCTTGGAATCATGTTGGGAGAAGGCAAAAGTTTTGTAGGGCAGGTTGATAGCCGAATATCCCATTGCAAGATACCAAAAGGCCAAGGCACTTAAACTTTCATGGTTAACACTTCATTACCCATTTGTTTTAAAACAAGTTCATAGCACCCAAACCATTAAAGTATCACATACTCACCTCTAGAGCAAAATAGTTTAAACAAAATTTCAGATTTTACAAACTTTATATACATATACACATACATACATTCATACATACATACATACATACATACATACATACATACATACATACATACATATATATATATATATATATATATATATATATATATATATATATATATCACATAGTCCAACTTCAAATTGAATAATCAACAACAGACAATTAAACCCAACTTCATAACTCATTGAGGTAATATATCAAACACTTGATGTGCAAAAGGCAAAACCTTAAGACACATAAACTTTCATGGTTAAAACTTTGTAACCCATTTGTTTTAAAACAAGTTCATAACACCCAAACCATCAAAGTATCACATACTTACCTCTAGAGCAAAATAATTTTTAAAAAATTTCAGATTTCACAAACTTTATATACATACATACATATACATACATATACATACATACATACATACATATATATATATATATATATATATATATATATATATTGTGTGTGTGTGTGTGTGTGTGTGTGTGTATATATATATCACATAGTCCAACTTCAAATTAAATAATCAACAACAAACAATTTAACCCAACTTCATAACTCATTGAGGTAATCTATCAAACACTTTATGTGCAAAAAGCAAAACCTCAAAGCACTTTAACTTTCACGGTTAACACTTCATTACCCATTTGTTTTAAAACAAGTTCATAGCACCCAAACCATCAAAGTATCATATACTCACCTCTCCACACCACCAAGACCTCCAAAATCCATTACCCAACAAAAATAGTGATTGGATGACCACTAGAGCAAAATAATTTAAGCAAAGTTTCAGATTTCACAAACTTATATATATATATATATATATATATATATATATATATATATATATATATCACATAGTCCAACTTCAAATTGAATAATCAACAACAAACAATTAAACCCAACTTCATAACTCATTGAGGTAATATATCAAACACTTGATGTGCAAAAGGCAAAAGCTTAAGACATATAAACTTTCATGGTTAACTCTTCATTACCCATTTGTTTTAAAACAAGTTCATAGCACCCAAACCATCAAAGTATCATATTCTCACCTCTCCACACCACCAAGACCTCCAATTGCTTCAAGTATTTTAAAATAAAAAATAAAAAAATATAACTCAATCAAAACCTAAGGCTCTAAAGCCTAACTTTACCATCCTAAGATGAATACCCCTACTCAAACTAGAACCAAGCAAGCATACAAGCAACTTATAGGCTTTAACACAACCAAAACCTTTTATTTTCTTACCAGAAATAATGTGCATTTACCAACTTAATACAAAGTATGTCATTACCAAACCATGATAAAATTAGCCAAAGTAAAACACTTGTCAAAGAAAGCACATATGAACTTACAAGATAGACTACACAACAAAAGCTTGTAGTAAATTCCTTATAGTCTCAACATTCTAATCACACTTTCTGATTAAATTTGCAACAGGGCAGCTCTTTTTAAAAATTTGTTTGGTCCATTAGTTTTATCCGAAAAGCTTGAAATTAAATAGGGAGAAGCCCTTATATGTCTAGTATGTACCATAAAAAATATAGTTCAAAATAATTTTCTATAATTTATTAAAAATCATGTAGTGCATCTGACTTAAATCTGTATAAGGTCACAAAAGAAAAATACTATAATTTTAACCCTATGCCAAAAGCTTTGAGACTTGATTAAACCTTAAAGCTATATGTGTTAGTACATATAAACAACTAGGATTACAATGCATAACTCATATAACAATCATCACAACACAAGTCAAGAAATTCACTCTCATAACTGATATAGACAATTTATCAAACACTTAGTAAGCAAAAGACAGATGCTTATATTACTTGCACAAGTTTATAGTTGACACCACAATCACAACCACATATGCCAAAGACATTTCAAAATGCAAGGAAAACCTTTTTCTAAATTAACCCAATCTCCCATATAAATCAAAAACCCAAATGATTTCTTAAGAAACCCAACTCACATAGTTGTCAAACAACAAAATCCATTTCACTCCATTAAATTAAAAATCTCCAATAAGATTTTAAATGTACTAACAAACACAACAAACTACTTCTAAAACAAAACTCACAACATAAAGAGCAATTCTAACAATATAGGATAAAAACCCAAAGATATTAGAAGGTGAGTTATGGAGATTTTACCTTAGATTCATGTTAGGAGAAGTCAAACCATGGATAAGAGTTTGATGATTGAAAATCTAGTAGAAGCTAACCAAGAGACCAAGAGGGAGGGGAGATTTGGTAGAGAGAGAGATAGAGGGATGTATGTGTTTGTGTTTGTATATTGAGTTTGTGTTTGTGTTAGGGAGTGAGTGATAATGAGAGAGGGAGGCTGAAATTTTTTTAAGTGAGTGGGTGGGAGAAATGAAATTTTATGTGGGAAAGGAATATTTTTTTGCTGAAATTTAACCCATTTAAGTTGTACTCTTAGTGACGAAATTTATTTTGTCAGTGTTTCTAGCTTTTTTGTTACGAATTATGATTTCGTTGCTAAAGCTCCCGGTTTATATGCATTGGACTTTTGACGACAATTTAGTTACGTCTTTATTGGTTACCTTTGGCGATGAAATGAGTTTCGTCGCTAATATTTTTCAAAGCAACATCTATAGCAACAAAATATTTTTTCACTAAAAATCTCAACTTTTAGCGATGAAATATTTTGTCACTATAGATTTATTAAGTTCACGCCTAATTTTTCCCTGTTGGCGCTCTTGTTTCAAATCAACAATAGCGACGAAAATTACTTTTCGTCGCTAAATGTTGTAATTTTTTTCTTATTATTAGCGACGAAATCCATTTTTCGTCGCTAAATCTATGATTTTAGCGACGAAAAAAATATTTCCTCACTAAGGTTGTCGCTAAAAATACATTTTGTTGTAGTGGTTATAGTTTACACCACTAGCAATTTGCAACACTCATGCGACTTATCCCCACTTTAACGCTTGCGAATTGTTGCGTGCATGGCTTAATATATTTCTTTCCAAAAAAAATAAAAAATATGTAAAGTTGTGATTTACAACTATGTTTTATGTTGGCTTTATTCCAAGACAAAAAGTATTGTAATTGCATTAATTTTGTTCCTTGTATTTTGTGGGATTTTATTGTATTGGGTTTAGTTTCAAGTTGGTGAATAATCGAGCATAAAAATGAAGATTAGTGCAGTTTTGTGACTTGCTTGCCAGAAGCTCAAGGGTAAAGGTTCCCACGAAAAGGTCACGTGAGAAACACATGCTGAAAGCTGAAGAGTCAAGTTCTAGGCTATATTTTGCTAGTACTTCACGAGACAGGCTATCTCGCGAGGTATCCGCGAAACTCTCTGCTTGGAGGTTTTTTAGTGTGACTTTCTTACCCTTCACCAATACTATATATACCCTCATTACCCACAAAAGTAAAAAAAAAAGAAAAAAAAAAAGAAAAAGGCTATATTCAGAGAGAAAACCCTAGATAGGTTTCTACAACACAATACACCCACCTTTTAGAGAGAGAGAGAGCTACTCATCTTTTAGTGAGAAATTATTGTAGCCTCTTTTCCTTTCCTCTCCCATTGGCATATTTTGAGAGGAGATTTATACCCAAACACAACCTACACCTATTCAGAGTATAGAGAGCGTTTTGGACCTTGGGAAGCTTTGGGGATTTGTTGGAAAATTTAGACCACGGTTGATAAAATTAACAAGTTTTAAACCCAAGTTGTTAATTAGATTTATTATGCATAAAACTTGTTAAAACAAACAAATATCTATATCATGTCAAATATAAGTGCAGCGAAAAAATAAATAAGATAAGATATGATGACCCAGGAAAATCAATGAAACCAACCAGTTTTACAGTAAAAAAACTAGGGGGAAACCTTCCAGAAAACTAATTCACTATAGTAAAGAGAAGTTTTATATCTAGTATAAAACCTTTGTCCCTAGACTCTACAATCTCCGTAGATGAACTTATAGCAAAAACTTTCTACCGCTTTAGAACCTCTGAACTCTTCAATATATGAACGCTACCCTTTGATGCACGAATCACAGTACGTGACTAACCAATTGCGCGGATCCCAGTACGTGACTTCAATCACCAACTAGAGAAGAAGATGTCGGTCACCTTTTGCATATGTTCTCCTTGTATTCTCTTGTGTGACAGCCTCTAAAATATGCCTTATATATGTCTAGGGTTGTGAGAAAAGAAGCCCTACACAAATACAAAAGCCTGGCCCAAAAATCAGATCTGAAAATTCTAATTTCCGTAATCTCGATAGATAGCCTTGATAGATAGCATTTGTCGAGCCTTATTAAACCTCGATAGATAGCCATCTGTTGAACAGCTGTCCAACAGCTGTCCACCAGGTGTCCAGTAGCTATCCGCGAGTGTCCAGCTTTAGTACACACCTTTTCTTCACTTGTTTCTTGGTCCAATCTTCATGGCTTTAATACTAGACTTGAACAACATGTTCTTTGAAGTATTAAACACATCCTAGATCAATCTAAATATAAGTAAAGTGCGTTTTGTCAAAGGATTAGCCAACTACATAAAATATGTCCTTAACAAGATTTGCCAAAAGAAGCTAGTGAGGCTTAATGGATGTAATTGGGTGTATTACGGGATCCTGATAGCTAGTGAAGACAAAACTCTGAGAAGTCCGTTGGTAGTAGGAGCTTGGAGGGCTCAAGTACATTGGGTAGACTAGGCTTGGAGGGTCTTTTGTTATCCGTATACTCTAACTTATTCACTAGTGGATTGATTTCAACTTGGAGGGTCTCGGAAAGGTTTTTCACCAAGTTCTTTGGTTTCTTCTTCGATAACACGTCTTGGTGTTATTTTGTGTTTGCATCTCTCTTCCCTTTCTCTTGTGTTTTACTTTTATTTTTTATTGTTCATGTGTATGCACTAGAGTAGATTCAGTGATTGCGCTTTATTTACTCTTATTCCGCACTAAGATAAGTTAGAGTAAAAGAAATTAAGCCGTAATTTTTAATTGGGGGTTTGAAAAAGCTCTTATGTTTTAGTACAAATTCGAGCTTTCAATTGGTATCAAAACAGGTACACTTTTTTTTAGTTTCATTACCTAAGTGTGATCCTTGACCCCTTGTGTTTATTTCCATGTATAGTGCTTTGTATGCTTCTATGGATGTTTTAAATGATGTTGTTTGTGACATGTCATGTGTTTGAAAAAATGCCTCTATGATTGTTTATCCTCATGCTTGTGATGACATCTTACATGAATTTATGGGTGTTGTTAATATTCCAAATGTCAAACTCTTGAAGAAAAAGCTTAAGAAGTTTCATGAGAATTTGAGCAAGTTTATTAGCAAAAAAGATGATTTGACTGTTAAGCTCAATGAATCCAATAAATTGGTTGAAAAGTAGAAGAAACTTACTGAAAATTCTTTTGAAAAGATGAAAGAGTTTGAAGGTTTGAATATGGACTTGGATGCTAAACTTGTTTTGTCTAACAAACTTGTTGATGATCTTAAATATGAAAATGAATCTCTTAAGATGCATGCTAAGTGTTTGATTGCTGAACCTATTGCTAAAAAGGGAGAAAAAATTTGTTGAAATCATGTTGTGTTGCCTGATTTTGTGCCTATTGTAAGTTCTACCTCTAAAGATAGATCGGTGTACATTCCTCCACACAAAAGAAACCAAAAAGTGGAGAGAAGGGCTCTTAAGCCTAATTCTTCATTTAGGTCATCCTAGGGATTTGAGTGGATCTAAATTTTTTACTACTTGCCACCATCACGACGTGATTAGTCACATAAGACCTCCATGTTCCATGTTAAAGAAAGAACAAAACCATGTTGCTAGATCCTTCCCTAAAAAGCCTAGTGGACCTAAACACATTGTTTGTCACCATTGTAATGCTTTTGATCATCTAAGGCCTCATTGCTCTAAGTTTCAAGCCTTAAAAAGGATCAGAAGAAAAGAGAAACTTAAACTTATTGGAAGTTGTGCTTTGCAAGCTAAATCGGATTTGATTGAAAATGGTAAGTTGTTGAAGCATGTGGTTAATGCTCTTACCTCCTTGACTATGTACATCTCTGGTTCTCATTCTTCCAACGCTCGTCTCACTTCTCATGAGACACTCATTTCAAAAAATTGTTCCATTTGGATGAGAAAGGGTTCCTATGGTTGAGCTTATGCTCTTTTGGTCCTTGATCTAATTCTTTCGATCTTTGTAGGATTCCTAATGCATTAGATGCTTTATTATCATGCATTTGTGCATCTTGCATTTCTTTGTATGCATTGTTTTTTGCATTTGACCTTACTTTTATGTGTTTGTTTTGTGTGAGTAAAAATGAAAAAACTCATAAAAGTGGAAAATTCAAAAAGTTTGATCGTATATGTTTGAGTACATTTCACATGTGAGTTTGGCCTAGTATCTCTGTACTAATGGTGTAGTGCATTTACGAGCTTATCTTGTAATGTATGCACATTTTTTTGAGTGTGAGCAATATCTAGAAATCTACGTTTGATTGTTGTAAATAGATCTTCAAGCTTGTCATGAATGATTAGTCAATAGTCTTGTTTAATCTTGATACATGCGTAGACTTGTACCTATATATCTCCTCACATTTTTTTTTGAAAGAGCTATATAAATGTCAATATCTAAAAGAGAAAGAGTTGAAAAAGCCTTGCTTCAAAAACTAGTTTGGCTAGGAAAAGGTGGAGTAGAAATGTATGGTGCCAAAGCCAAAGGCTTATACATCAAAGATATATAAAAAATCTCATAGCATCGCTTCTCAAAAATTGAGTTGTATTGATCAAAAGTATGAAAAATGGAAGCCAAATGAAAAGTTTTCAATCTATTGTAAAAACTTTGGTAGGGGGTCATATATGTTCAAATCTGCAAGTGAGATAGGTCACTTGACTTCGTGCTAGTTGTGTATGACTTGAACTAGACTATGGACTAGTTCATACTTGATTCACACACACAACACATAAGACTAATGTTCAATGAATGCCTATTTCATTTGTGTGATTGTACGTGTTCAAATGTAATCTGTGTGTGCTCAGCCATATGTGGATCAAACTCAAAATTTTTATTTTTATTTTTTATTTATCATTTTATTTGTATTTGGAAGTGTTTTTCATCACTCTTTGTTTCTAGGTTTTGTACCTACTTTGTTTTTCAATGTTTCAAGATTGTTTTTGTGTTGAAAAACAGGGGTTAGAGCAATTAGGAAATATGTTTTTAACTTGTTTAGAATATATATCATTCATTATTTATGTAATTGACTAATCCTTTGTCAAAACACACTTTACTTGTAATTGGGTAGATTTAGGATGAGGTTAATGCTTCAAGAAACAAGGTTTCAAGATCAAGTGTTAAAACCATGCAAGTCTATCCAAGAAACAAGTTTAGAAGTGCTCTTCATTAAAGCTCGACAGCTGCATATATCGAGTTTTAAGAAGCTGGTCTAGCCCCGAGGCTCAACAGCTGCTCCATAGCACCTCGACACCTGTAGCTGTCGAGATTTAAGAAAAACAGTTTCCTAGTTCTGTTTTGATTCTAATCCATGGATGTGTCTTTGGGTCTTCTTTTCTCCTAACCCTAGACATATAGAAGGATTATTTTAAGGGCCGTCAAAGTGTGGCAAGTTGCACAAGTATTGAGAAATCCTTGTTCATGCAAATTGTAACTTGAGACAAAGTTCTTGCCCTAGTTCATCTTTCTTGTGAAGAAGTTGTTGTGTCTTTGCACCGTTGGGTTTTGTAACCAAGCATCTTTTTGATCTTCATCGTGTGGATGAATTGAAGAACTTTATAGCCAATTGGTTAGTCACGTACTTGGGAGTCGTGCATTGAAAGGAGAAACTGTTACTACAGAACAAGTCCAATTGGGTATTGGGGTAAGGGTTCAACTGTAGGTTGGTAAGGTACTTGAGATTCCTTTACTTGTAACCGCTTATTGTGATAATAGTGGAGTTTCGGGAGTGGTGACCTTAAAATCATCCGGTGGGGTTTTTGCCATGTAGGTTTTCCCCATTCGTAAACAAATCACCGTGTCATCTATTTTCCGTTGCATACTTAGTTTAATTGGTGATTTGTTTGTGCTATCATGCGCTTTGCATGTTAACTTGATTAATTAATAACTTGGCAAATTAATCAACTTAATTCATCACAAGGAGTCAATACGTTTTTGGCCTATCAAATGGTATCAGAGCAGACGCACTCTGATTATGGTTTATCTTTGTGTGTGATCTATTGACCTTTGTTTGTCATGGATAGAGGCCAGTCTCTTATTATACCTCCATTGTTTGATGGTACTAACTATGCATACTAGAAAGTACGCATGAGAGCTTTCTTGTAGTCTCTAGATGAGAAGGTGTGACAAGTTGTGGAGATAGGCTGGATCAAGCGTAAAGAAGCACTGACCGATTGGGATAATGCCAAGATCAAGGCGGCAAACTTCAATAGCAGAGCATTGAATGCCTTATTCAGTGCGGTCACTAATGAGGAGTTCAAGAAGATATCCTCCACTGAAACTGCTAAGGAAGCATGAACCATCCTCCAGACAACCTATGAGAGAACAAAGGCTGTCAAAGATTCAAAGCTACAAAGGCTCACTACAAGCTTCGAAGAAATTAAGATGGAGGAGGATGAGTCATTTTATGAGTTCTATGCCAAGCTCAAGGACATAGTAAACTTAGCCTTTAATCTTGGGGAAACCATTCCTAAACCTAAGATTATGAGGAAGGTGCTCAGATCTCTACCCGAGAGATTCCATGCCAAGATGACGGTGATAGAGGAATCAAAGGATATTGACAAGATTCCTCTGACTGAGCTGGTCGGTAATCTGCAAACCTATGAGCTAGGGTTGAAAAGAATTGGCAAGACAGGTAAAGGCAAGAGCATGGCATTGAAGACCAAGAGCAGTGAGACAGATGAGTCATCAGACGATGAAGACTTTAAGATGAAGTCCTACATCACAAGGCAATTCAAGAAATTCATGAAAAATGCAAATGGAAAAGGCTTTGACAAGGACGGTAGGCAATCTAGTTCTTCTCAGTTCAAGAGCCAAGATAAAGGGAAGAAGGATGCTAGGGAAGGTGGTCAGTACATTGTTCCCGCAGGACCCAAGTGCTTTGGATGTCGAGGCTTCGGTCACATGAAACAAGAGTGTCCCACATATCTCAAGAGCATTGGGAAGAGCAAGGCACTAGCTGCTACTTTGAGCGACACTGAGCCTGAGGATGATTCCGACAATGAAGATGACGGAATTTCGAATGCCTTCACTGCCTTTGTCAATCCTCCTGAAGGGATTGTTGAAGATGTGGATGAAGAAGAGGAATTGGTGGAATCCAAGTTTGAAAAGATGGATGACCAAGATGATATCCATACAGACTATGAGAAACTGTACAAGCTTTCTGAGAAACATGAGAAACTCTATAGGCTAGCCACCAAGAAGCTAAGTGATGGGGAACTTAACCGTGAGGAACATTCCACAAAGTTTGATGAAGCTAATCAAACTATTGGGCCACTGAGATTTGAGAACAATTTCTTGGCTGAGAAGATCAAGAAGCTTAAAGCGGAGCTGTTTCAAGTTAGAGCTCAATTGGAGAGGGCATCAAGTGCAAAGCTGGATGAGATGCTCAGCATTCAGAAACCTGCTTTTGATCGAACAGGATTGGGGTATGAATTCTCTTCCTCTAATATTGCTTCTGCTAGTACTACTGTTTTTGTTCCGCCTAATAATAATATTAAAATTGATAATAATGATGTTAAAACTGATTTAGCAAGTGAGAACCTAGACAAGGGTAAATCTATCTTAGGAGCACCCCTTAAGCTTGAGAAGAAGGTCACTAAAAACCCTAGGACTGAGAAGGCTAATTCTTAAAAGTTTAAACAGAAGAAGCAGCATCTTTGTCATCATTGTGGTATTGTCAGTCATACTCGACCAAATTGCTATAAGTGGTTAGCCACTCAACAGAGCAATGGCATGATAGCATCTGGGAACCAGAATTAGCTTTAAACCTCTCTTGCTCCTCTTGGAGATCTTCTCAAAGCTCTCATATTCCTTTCGAACTTGAACGGTTTCAATCTTTCCCCCTTATCACCGGTTCAAGGGTTTGCTAAGAGGAAAGGATCTTCCAAGGTGTGGAAGGAAAAGGGTTCCTAGTGATTTATTCACTTTTTCTCTCTCTCCCCTTCTTTTTTTTGTTTTTGCATTACTTGTGTGTTTTGCTTTAATATTTTTGAGTCAATCTAGTTTTATGCATTGTTTTGCTTTGTTTAACATATTTTTGTGTGTTTTCAGTTTTTTTTTTTTTTTTTTTGTTGTTGTTTGTTTTTCAAATAAAAAAAAATTGAAATATTGAAAAATACAAAAACAGTGTGTGTTTGTGTACATCGGTTCTTGTGAACCTTAAAATGGCCTTTGAAACAGAGTTTTCTAAACTTTGTATCTCTTGTAGCTTAGATGAGCATTCTTATGCACAACTAAGCAAGTGAGCTTTGTGGCTCTTTGTTTGTGATGAGTAAGGTTAAGTGATCTCTTAAACTTAACACTCGTATCACTCTTTTTGACGGGTAGGACTAGAAAATCATAAGAGAAAGGCATAAATAACCATCTCACCACTGTTACTCGCCAATCATGATATGACATTTGTATGCTTCGGCATAGCAAAAGTGCAATGTCAAAAGATCAACATAATTGGGTATCTCTTCTCTCTCTTTTATATACCCATGCATGATTTGCTTAATAAAAAGAAAATATGCAAAGAAAATAAAGGCAAAAAGATAAAAAAAAATGCTTTAAATATGAATGCAAGCGTGTTTTCTAGGAGATGTGGGAGTTATAGGATGTACCTCAAAGGTGATAGTCCTTATCAAACATTTATGATTGTGTGTGAGTTAAAGTGATTTTCTCATATCTCAAATCGTCATAACATAGAGACACTTATGCAATCTTGTGATGTTTTCACACATAACACACAATATTCTTTGCTACTCTTGATACATGTGCAGGTACAATGTGATTTGGCCATCACAAGGTTTACATGTGTTGATGTATGCTCACTAAAATGTCTTAACTTGTTTTTGAAATATAAAATCGGTTAGACTTGTTTAGTGTGTGAGTGTGTATTTTGAGATCCCTGTGCTTATAATTGTTGTTGAGAGATGTTTTTGAGAGTCTAATATGTTGATTGGATCATTGGTTGAGTTGCATGCGTGATTGCATTCATGTTTGTGTTTTTCCCTTCTTGAAAAACTATTTTGAAAAGTTGGCTCGACACCTTCTCGATACCTCCTCGACACCTGGCTGTCTGTGGAGCTTTTCAGCCTTTTCTTATCGAAATCTCGATAGCTTCTCGACACCTTCATCGATCGAGAAACCTTCTGTCCTCTCGATAGCTCTTCGACACCTGATGGATCGATCAAGCATCTGTTCTCTTGTCCTATCTTGTTCCTCGACACCCTCTCGATAGCAGGATCTGTCGACGTTGTATTTCTCGACACCTACCTCGACAGATGTCTCAACACCTCTCAATACCTGTATTTGTTGGGATTTACTGAGGTTCTATATAACTATTTTGTATGATCCGCTTCTCATTTCTCTCGATCTCTCTCTCGATAGCACTGTCTTTTCATCTTCCAAACCTCTCTCTCTCACTCCAAATCCTTTTCTCAAGGTTTCTTCAAGCTTCTTCAAGTTTTTCTTCACTTGGTAAGCTTCTTTTCCCTCATTCTCATGCATTTCGTGTTTTGAAACCTAGGTTTTGGGGCTTCTGAAAAATTTTGGGGTTTTTCAAAGTTGATGAGTTCTTGTTGAAAATTTGGGATGTGTCTTGTAAATTTGATCTTAAAAACTCCATGCATTGCATCTCATTCGCATTCTAATGATATTCTCATGCATTTAGATGTGTGCAATATGTTTGTGTGCTGGTAGGATTGGATTGGGCTGAGCCCATGATGTTTTTCATATTGCATGTCCCATGTTCATGCATTCCCCATGCATGCCCCATGTTCATGCATTCCCCATGCATGCATACGTTCTCTCTTCAATATACTTGTTATATTTGAATTGTTTTTGGGACTTTTCTGAGTGTTTCTTTTTCCCTCCTCTCTGTTTGTTTATGTTAGTAGTGTTGCCATAACATAAGTCTATTCTGACCCAGAACCCTCTTCGTTCTAGGGCCTCTTCATCTTCTGATCCTACTCCTCTTTCTGTTTGGTTCTATGATGAGAAAGCCCATCAGGACTTCTCGGAGAACTTCTTTAAATGAGGTGTTCATTCGGAACGCCAAGTTGTTCTGGCAGACTTTGCCGACACCGACCTTCTCGATGTCTTTCACAAACGGGAATGGGAGTCACTGTGTGACATCCCGGTCACTTGTCCTTTCGTGCTGATCTAGGAGTTTTACTCTAACATGCATGGATTTGATTATTCAGTACCTCTCTTTCTCACTCGCGTTCAAGGTACGTGCATAGTCGTCACATCGGAGTTGGTATCCGATGTGCTCCAGGTACCGAGGGTTGCGCATCTTGACTACCCCGGTTGTGAACGTCTATAGACTGTGTCCAAAGACAAGATGATTTTCGCTTTCTGTGAGTGCCCTTCTGATTGGGGTGAGCACCAGTTTACGTCATGTCGACCTTTTGCTAAAGATCCTCATTTCTTAAACATGGTGATGACTTTTGTCTTGCATCCTCTCTCTCACTACAACTCTATCACAGAGCCTTGAGCTCGTTTTCTGTTGTCTCTTATTGAGGATCTTACCATTGACTTTCCTTCACATTTCATCTTTTCTATTATAGATGTGTATAAGGATATGGCTACCCATGATAAGCTCATCTTTCCTTCCACTATCACGAGGATTTTACGCCATTTTTCTATCCCTTTTCCTGTCTCCGACCCTTTTTTAGTCATGGTTGCCATAGATGCCGCTACCGTAAAATGTAGTGAGGTACAGTTTAGGTTGTGTTAGACAGGTCCTGTAACTCCTTCCTCCCATTCCGCTCCATCCAGATCTGCTCGTGCTTCATCCGCTCCTCATCTTCTTCGAGCGATGTGTCACTAGGAGATATCATGGCGCAGCTTCAGTGCATGGATGCTCGCCTGGATACGCTCTCTACAGAGATGTATCAGGTGAATGTTCGTGTTGGTCGTATTGCTAGGCGACAGGCGACCATGGGTGGTTTTGCTCTCGAGGTTTCTCCTCCACCACCTCCTATGGCTTCTCCGTTTGAGGATGATGATGGTGATGACGATGATGCTTCAGATGATGATGATGATGGAGATGCTAGCTCTACCGATGAGATGTCTACTTGACACTCTACTGACAAAAAAGAGGAGTAGTTTTGAGGGTTTGAGAGTAGTCATACTTGGGGGTTTGAGAGTAGTCATACTTAGGGGGAGAGCTTGCATAGGACATTTTTGATAGGGAGAATGTTGAGTGCTGAGGGATGTAGTGAGGATACTTGTATTTTTTTTCCTTTCTCTACTATTAGATATAGTTTTCTTCTTGTACCTAGGTCTTGTGACCATTATTACATACATTGTGCTCATTTTTGCTATATATATATATATATATATAATGTTGTATGTTTATTTCAAATATCTCTGCATGCGTTGTTTCCTTTCTCTCTTTATACACATGTTTCTTTATTTGTATGCAATCTATTATTTCTGTTTCACACTAAGATGCCTTGATGAGTTTTGTTTAAAGTGTTTCAGAAATACAGGTTGTCAAAGTCTACTTGTCATAAACTCTCTTCTTGCAAAGTTTTTCAAGAGTTTGTGTTAAGATAGATTTTATTGTATTCAACATGTGAATATGAGCTGAGTGATTTATGACTTCTCTCATATGTTCATTTGTTAGTTGTGATTTTGTCACGGATTGCCAAAGGGGGAGATTGTTAGGACATATGTGTTTCATTTGTTTAAAACATATGTCATTCATTATTTATGTAATTGGCTAATCCTTTGTCAAAATGCACTTTACTTGTAATTGGGTGGATTTAGGATGAGGTTAATGCTTCAAGAAACAAGGTTTCAAGATCAAGTGTTAAAGCCATGCAAGTCTATCCAAGAAACAAGTTTAGAAGTGCCCTTCATTAAAGCTCGAAAACTGCATCTATCGAGCTTTAAGAAGCTGGTCTAGCCCCGAGGCTCGACAGCTGCTCGACAGCACCTCGACACCTGTAGCTGTTGAGATTTAAGAAAAACAGATTCCTAGTTCTAGGCCTTCTTTTCTCCTAACCCTAGACATATAAAATGATTATTTTAAGGGCTGTCAAAGTGTGGCAAGTTACACAAGCATTGAGAAATCCTTGTTCATGCAAATTGTAACTTGATACAAAGTTCTTGCCCTAGTTCATTTCTCTTGTGAAGAAGTTGCTGTGTCTTTGCACCGTTGGGTTTTGTAACCAAGCATCTTCTTCATCTTATGGATGAATTGAAGAACTTTGCAGCCAACAAATCTTCTCTAGTTGGTAATTGAAGTCGCGTACTGGGATCCGCGCAATTGGTTAGTCACGTACTTGGGAGCCGTGCATTGAAAGGAGAAACTGTCACTACAAAACAAGTCCAATTGGGTATTGGGGTAAGGGTTCAACTGTAGGTCGGTAAGGTACTTGGGATTCCTTTACTTGTAACCGCTTGTTGTGATAATAGTGGAGTTTCGGGAGTGGTGACCTTAAAATCACCCGGTGGGGATTTTGCCGTGTAGGTTTTCCCCATTTGTAAACAAATCACCGTATCATTTATTTTCCGCTGCATACTTACTTTAATTGGTGATTTGTTTGTGCTACCACGCGCTTTGCATGTTAACTTGATTAATTAATAACTTGGCTAATTAATCAACTTAATTCATCACAAGGGGTTAATACGTTTTTGCCCTATCAAGAGCCTTTCGTGAGTAGTTTGTGACTTGGGTACGAGTCGTGAAGCTAAAAAAAAAATGCATTTTTAGCATTTTTGGTCATCAGACAGAGACTTTCATCAGTATCTCATGAGTAACTCACGAGAAGGGCTATCTTGCAAAAATTTCGAGGTACTTGCGAAAATTCCCAGATCAGCTATTTTATGGGTATCTAGTGAGTTTTGGTAAAAAATCTCCTTATATGACTCTATGTTGACTCCATCCTCTCCAAACCCTCTTTTTCCAAGCTTCAACATTAAAACCCAACTAATTTCAATTGTTTTACACTCCACAAACATCTCTAAGGTAGTCTTGAACACTTTTATTTGATTTTGATCCTTAGATTATGTTTTTAGGAGTTTTATGCTCATAGTTAGGATTTTCTCAAATGGGAGTTGGAAAATTTAATTTTTTCAGTCTTTTTTGATTGGGTTTTGTTTTAAATGTCTATTTTCTTTGGATGTTAGCCCCTTGTGGAAAAAATAACATGAATTTAGGCAATATTTTCATATGTTCATGCATTGTTGAACATATGTGTAGTGTGTGCACTCTAAGTGTTTGATAAAATGCCTTTATGGTATTTTTTTTCACTCTTTTTAGACTCCAATGAGTACCAAGTTTTGGAGATCACCATAATTATTCATATTTATCATGTTTTGATCATTGGTTATGAGGTTTACACACTTTGCCCCATGAGTGCTTGCTCATGCATTGGTCATGCATCTCTCATGCACACTAGATGCACCTTTGATGCACACACTCTAACATTTGATATGTTTTGCATTCACTTATGCTAGTTAAGTCTTTTTAGACCTTTTAGCACATATAACATGTTCTTGTGTGTATGTCATGTCTTGGTCTATATCTTGTTCCATCATCCTTAGCATGTCATGTTTACTTAATGCTTTGTAGCATTTTGTTTTTACGGTGTTTTGTCTTTTGTTTGAGCTTCATTTTCTCATTCATCTTTCATCCCTCATGCATCTTTACCCTTGTTCATATATTCTTTTCTTTCCCTTATTCCTTTTGATTCATTTGTCTATTTGTGACAAAAAGGGGGAGAGTATACTAGAGAGTATACCGGAGTGTATCATCATTTCTATATGACTCTTGTGCACGTTCTCAGGGGGAGAAATTCTATCTTGTGCACATTCGTAGGGGGAGAAAGCCATAGGGGAGGTGCATATACCAAGGGGGAGAAGACATTTCTTTTCAAGAAAACCTTGCTTTGTTTCTATTACTCTTTGTTTGTTTTCTTGTTTTGCTTTATGGTGCTTTAAGTGATATTTAGTATCTATGATTTGTTACTCTCATCACATTGTGTTTGTGTGTTGGACATGCTTTCATCCTTATACTACTGTGCTTTATTGGTTGCATGTTTGGATGATCATTTGCTTTGCTATGTGATCATTGTGGTCATTTCCATATGACTGTTTTGTGTTTGATCATGTTGCTCATATGTTTCACATCATGTTTACTTGATCACATTTTTACTTGTTACATTATACTTGTCCTTTATTACTTTCTTTACCTTGAGGGTCTAATGCATTTTGTGCAAGTGTTTCAGGATACAGGTATTGTGTTCCAAGTTCATCATAGATTTTAGAGTGAGTTTTGCCATTGTTCCCAAGCTCATGTTTAAGTCTAGAGTCTGTTATAGGGTGTTTTGTCGCGGAATAAGCAAAGGGGGAGATTGTAAAGTTGTGATTTACAACTATGTTTTATGTTGGCTTTATTCCATGACAAAAAGTGTTGTAATTGCATTAATTTTGTTCCTTGTATTTTGTGGGATTTTATTGTATTGGGTTTATTATTAAGTTGGTGAAGAATCGAGCCTAAAAATGAAGATCAGTGCAGTTTTGCGACTAGCTTGCCAAAAGCTTGCGAGTAAAGGTTCCCAGAAAAGGGCCACGAGAGAAGCACATGCAAGAAGCTTAGTCAAGTTCTAGGTTGTATTTCACGAGTATTTCGCGAGACAGGCCATCTCACGAGGTACCCGCAAAACAACCAACTCTAAACAACATTCACACACTCTAAACAACATTCAGGCCCTCACATACTCACTCCATCAACCTCAGAAGAAACTATTGATCAAATAGATTCAGACATTGACTGGGTTAGCTTCTTCTCTGCTAATGAAAAATTAACGGAGAGCTTAAGCCCACTGCTGAAACAACTGCGATTCCTCTCAAGAATCTAGACTTGCTTTATGCATGCATAGGGAAAAATCTTAAGTGTATATATATTCATAGTGCACCTCCAAGTTCCATCACTGGTTTATGGCATTAATTGTAAATAAAAATAGATTTGTAAAAGAAAACTAAAAAAAAAAAGTCAAAACTTTGTAGCTCAATGGCATGGTGCAGGGTCCTTTGAAAATTTAAAAATGCCTTATACATCAGCTTTATTGCTCATGATTTTATATTCAAATTTGAAGAAGAGCAGCAATGAAGTTCTAAAGGAATAGGAAGATTATGGAAGAGCAGCAATGTTACCAATATCAAACTTCTCAACAAATTGTCTTTGCTGCTCTTCTTCAAATTGTACAATTATAAGTAAGATTTATAACTATATTAATATTTTAAAAATTGAATATAAAATTATGAATTTAAAAAATATTAATATTAATCTACACATACTTAATTTGAATATGAAATCATCAACATAGATGTTTGATTAATTACATTGATCGATCAAGGTTCCTCCTTTTATTCAACCATAATTACTACAATGTTTCACACCCCAAGTTTGTAGCAATAGAATCCCAAGTTACCACACAAGGCAAGTTTTTATTTGCTCAATATAAAAAGAGTTGCAAGTTGCAACATCCATGCCCAAGAAGGAAAAGTCCTTTTTAACTAGCAAAATCGATCAAACCATTTGGAAACACCAAAAAATTATCACTACTAAAAATAGCTGCACCATCCATTTCAAATTACTAGCCAACCAAAACAAACAAACAAAAAAAGAACCAACCCACCCTTTTTAAGTAAACTTTCCCAACAGAATGAAAGTTAAAATGAGGATTAAAATCCCAATTATCCAAAAGATTAAACTAGAGATGACAGTGATCTTTAAAATAAAGTTAAGAAAAGTAAAACCCACAAATTTTTTGCATAAACATTAAATGGGTAAGCTCCAAAATAAGAAATAAGCAAAAAAAAAAAAAAAAAAACCAATATAAGAGTTGAGAAAACCAACCTGGGTTTTAAAGAAGGGAAATGGGTGGTGGAATGGAAATGGGGAAGAGCAAGTGACGGTGTAAATCGGCGCTAGGTGACGGCGACGACGTGGGTGGGTTGCTCAGCGGTGTGGATTGGCGCTCGGTGGCATAACGATCGGCATCGTGGAGGTTGAGAATGAAAGAGCTTGAGGTTGAGAGTAAGAGAGGTTGAGAGTGAGAGAGGAAGGATATGATTGAGAGTGATATTGGAATATTTGGTTTTTTCAAAATCCTGTTTTTCTTTATCGGGTTCTGTTTATAAAAAAAAATTCAGATGAAAAAACGTGGCTATAGGTCTTCTGTTAAAAAAAAATATTTGGCAAGACTTATAGCCTCACTTCTAGAATGCAGCTATAGACTTAACCCATAGCTGTATTTTAAAAACACGGCCATAGGTCCTTTGAATATATATATATATTCGATAGGACCTATAGCCTCACTTTTGGAATGTGGCTATAGACTTAACCTATAGCCGCGATTTTTAAATGCGGCTATAGGTCCACCTTAAAAAAAAAAAAAAAAATTGAGTAGGACCTATAGCCTCATTTTTGGAATGCGGCTATAGACTTAGCCTATAGCCATGATTTTTAAACACGGCTATAAAAAAAAAAAATCTTATTCGGCTAGACTTATAGCCATGTTTTTTGAACGCGGAAATAGGCCCTATCCAAAAAAAGCGGCTAAAAACACTTAGAAATGTGGATATATACTTAACCTATAGCCGTGTTTTAAAACGTGGTTGTAGGCTAAGTCTATAGTCGCGTTTCTTAAAAACGTGGCTATAGGTTAGCTATAACTGCTTTTTTTGTAAACACAGCTAAAAAAAGAGCTGCTATACTATAATAGAGAAAAAAAAATACGCATTAGTTAAAAAATATATGCATTAGTTGAGAGAAAAAAAATAATAGAAACATCATCCCATAAGTGAATCCGCTTCCTATTACCCAACCAAAGTCTAACCAAAGTTTTGCCTAAAAATCTTTCTATACCAAATAATACCTTTCTAGATGCAGGATATTTTAGATGTGGGTCGGTCAATTTATTTTTGCCATGAAAATGATACTTAGAAGCCAAATACAAGCCCAATGACTTTTTCTTTTCCTTTGGAAATCTCCATAGCCACTTCATAAGAAGGGCTAGCTTGGTTGAAGTCCACCTTCTTCGTTAAGGTGATTGAAAAAAATCCAAACTATGAACATTTCATTTTTTGTATAGGATGTTAGTAAGGATGAACATGATGAGGTCTTATTGCATAACTTTAAAAAATAATAATGAAAATGGACTATACATAGTCATGGTATATTGTATAAATAACTTATAAATTTCAATAATTTATAGTTACACAAAACAATGTACCATATATATAAAATCATTCAAACTCTCTCTTCCTCTAATTTAATATATAGAGTTAGATATATGATTATGTTTTTTATGGTTTATTTATATTGAATTCCTTATTTTCTACATTGATTTAACTCATTTGACGCAAACATTAAAAAACTTAGTGGATAGGACACATGATGCAAAATTAAACCCTAATTGAAATCCAATTTTTATATTGAATTAACTCACTTAGCACAAAAATTTAAAATCTTAGATTAGATGAGACACGTGGCGCAAAATTAAATCCTAATTGAAATCCAATTTATACATTGAATTAGCTCATTTAACACAAAATTTTAAAAATTTAGATTAAATGGGACATATGGCACAAAATTAGACTTTAATTGAATTCAAATTTGAAATCTAAATGGATTTTCTCTTAGTTTTGTCTATTAATATATATATGTGTGTGTGTGTGTGTGTGTGTGTGTGTGTGTGGGAGGCCGGAAAATCAGGGCACTCTCAAAAAAGAGATTTGGGTGCTTTTTTAGGGCACCACTCTTTTTGGGTAAGTGGTGTGGAGTCGCCACTTATTTTTTATACAACAAATAAGAAAAACATAAATACAAATTGCATGCTCAAAATACTTCATTGTCATTGATTGAATAAAGACAAGTACAATCTTGGCAAATTGAAGCTTACGAGGCTTTGAGTCCTAGTTACAATCCATGCAAGAGAATACAAAACTTTTGGTCCTAGTTACAATCTACCAAAATTAAAAAAGACAAAACTCTAATCTTCCTATCCAAAAACCCTAAGATTGGGGACTAGATTACAGAATGGGAGGGTGTTAGGCACCCATTCCACCTAGACAAAGTCTGATCTTCTAGACTCTAATGAACAATATACCTTTTTTTTTTTTTGCATGATATTGAATGATATGTTGACCATACATGACAAAAACTTGATTACAATTAATTCATATGAATTTACCTTATGAATGTGCCTTCTTTTTCAAGAAAATTCAGATCTTCTTTGTGAATAAAAAAAAATTGGATTTGTAAAGAGAATTCAATATGTTTTTATGTAAAAGAAAGAATAAGATTTTTTGTTAAAAATAATCAGATCTGTTTTGTGTAAAGTTAAAAAAAAAAAAGGTGATTTTACCAAGAAAATCAGATCTTTTTTTTTTTTTTTATGAATAAAAAAGAATAGGATTTTGTAAAAAAAAGTATCAGATCTGTTTTTATGTAAAGTTAAAAAGAAGTGGTTTTATTAAGAAAAGTCAGATTTTTTTTTATGAATAAAAATGAGAAGAAAGACTTTTTGAAAGCAGATCCACATTCATCAGATAAATTATTATACATGCATCACATATTAAAAAAAAAAACAAGATTTCAACCTTACTTTCAATTTCTTCTTTTGAATTTCAAAACTTGCAATTTTGTAACAAATAAAAATTTTCCTAAAAAAATTAGATCTGTATTTAATGAAAATACAGATCAATTTTGAGTTCCTTAAAAAAATAAGATTTGTATTTAATGATAATACAGATCAGTTTTTGAATTAAAAAAATCAGATTTGTATTTAATGATGTTAGGACATATGTGGTTCACTTAATAAGAACATATGCCATTCTTTTATGTAATTGGCTAATCTTTTAACAAAACACACTTTACTTGTAATTGGGTAGATTTAGGATGTTTTTGATACTTCAAAAAACAAGGTTTCAAGATCAAGTGTTAAAGCCATGCATGTATGTCCAAGAAACAAGTTGAGAAGTGCTCTTCATTAAAGCTCGACAGCTGGCTTGACAGCTGCATCTATCGAGCTTTAAGAAGCTGTTCCAGCCCCGTGGCTCGATAGCTGGTCGATAGCACCTTGACACCTCTAGCTGTCGAGATTTAAGAAAAATAGTTTTTCAGTACTGTTTTGATTCTAATCTGTGGACATGTCTTTGGGTCTTCTTTACTCATAACCCTAGGCATATAAAATGATTATTTTAAGGGCCGTCAAAGTAAGCACAAGTTGCACAAGCATTGAGCAAAGTCTGTTCAAGCAATTTGTGACCGGAGACAATGTTTGCCCTAGCTCATCTCTTTGTGAAGAAGTTGTTGTGTCTTTGCATCATAGGGTTTTGTAACCAAGCATCTTCTCGTTCTTCATTGTGAGGATGAACTGAAGAACTTTGCAGCCAACATCTTTCTCAAGTTGGTGATTGAAGTCGCGTACTGGGATCCGCGTAATTGGTTAGTCACGTACTGGGAGCTGTGTATTGAAAAGGAGAGATTGTCACTATAGAACAAGTCCAATTGGGTATTAGGGTAAGGGTTCAACTGTAGGTTGGTATAAGGTACTGAGATTTCTTTACTTGTAACCGCTTGTTGTGATAATAGTGGATTTTCGAGAATAGTGACCTTAAAATCACCCAGTGGGGTTTTTGCCTTGGAGGTTTTCCCCATTCATAAACAAACCACCGTGTCAATTTATTTTCTACTGCACTTTAGTTTATTGGTGATTTGTTTATGCTACCACGCATTTGCATGTTAATTTTATTAATTAATAAATTTGGCTAATTAATCAATTTAATCCATCACAAGGGGTCAATACGTTTTTGGCCTATCAAGTGGTATCAGAGCATGCACACTCTGATTAGGGTTTAATCCTTGTGTGTGATCCATTGACCCTTGTTGTCATGGATAGAGGACAATCTCTTATTATTCCTCCTTTATTTGATGGGACTAACTATGCATACTGGAAAGTACACATGAAAGATTTTTTGCAGTCTCTAGATGAGAAGATGTGGCAAGTTGTAGAGATTGGCTGGACTAAGCCAAAGGAAGCATCGGCTAATTGGGATGAGGCAAAGATCAAGGCGGCAAATTTCAACAGCAGGGCATTAAATGCGTTGTTCAGTGCAGTCACAAATGAGGAATTCAAGAAGATATCCTTCACTGAAACTACAAAGGAAGCATGGACCATCATCCAGACAACCTATGAAGGAACTAAGGCTGTCAAGGATTCGAAGCTGCAGAGGCTCACTACAAGCTTCGAAGAGATAAAGATGGAGGAGGATGAGTCATTTGATGAGTTCTATGAAAAACTCAAAGACATAGTGAACTCTGCCTTTAATCTTGGAGAAACTATCCCAGAACCCAAGACTGTGAGAAAAGTGCTCAAATCTCTGCCCGAAAGATTTCATGCCAAGATCACCGTGATTGAGGAATCGAAGGATATTGATAAAACTCCTTTGATAGAGTTGGTTGGAAATCTACAGACCTACGAGTTGGGTTTGTCTAGAATCGAAAAAACGAGCAAAAGCAAGAATATGGCACTAAAGGCCAAGAGCAGTGAGACGGAAGAGTCTTCAGACGATGACGATTCTAAGATAAAGTCCTACATCACCAGGAAATTCAAGAAATTCATAAAGAATGCCAATGGGAAAGGTTTCAACAAGAACCGTAGGCAATCTAGTTCTTCTCAGTTCAAGAGTCAAGACAAAGGGAAGAAGGATGCAAGGGATGACGGTCAGTACACTGTTCCTACAGGACTTAAGTGTGTTGGGTGTTAAGGCTGCAGACACATGAAACAGGAATGCCCAACGTATCTCAAGAAAATTGGGAAAAGTAAGGAACTTGCTGTTACGCTAAGCGACACTGAGCCTAAAGATGATTCCGACAATGAGGATGACGAAATATTGAATGCCTTCACTGCCATAGTTAATCCTACTGAGGAAATTGTTGAAGATGTGGATGAAGAAGAAGAATTGGGGGAAGCCAAGTTTGAAAAGATGGATGATCAAGATGACATTCACATAACCTATGCAAAATTATATAAGGTCTCAGAAAAGCACGAGAAGTTGTATAGGTTGACCACCAAGAAGCTTAGTGATGTGGAGCTTGAACGTGAAGAGCTTTCCACAAAGTTTGACGAAGCAAATCAAGATATTGGAGCACTGAGGTTTGAAAATAACTTCTTGGCTGAGAAGACTAAGAAGCTTGAGGCAAAACTATTCCAAGTTAGAGCTCAGCTGGAAAGGACTTCAAGTGCTAAGCTCAATGAGCTACTCGGCTTTCAAAAATCTGCTTCAAATTGAACAGGTTTAGGGTATGACTTCTTTTCCTTTAATATTGCTTCTGCTAATACTACTGTTTTTGTTCCCCCTAGCAATAATGTTGAAATTAAGAACACTAATGTTAAACTGAATTAGCTAGTGAGAACATAGACAAGGATAAATCTATCTTAGGAGCACCCCTTAAGCAGGATAAGAAGGCAGTTAAAAACCCTAGGGCTAAGAAGGCTATCTCTCAAAGGCCTAAACAAAAGAAGTAGCATCTTTGTCATCACTGTGGAGCAGCTGGTCATACTCGACCAAATTGCTATAAGTGGTTAGCCTCTCAAAATAGCAACTGCATGTTGGCGTCAGGAAACCAGAATTAGTTTCATTCCTTGTTTGCTCCTTTTGGAGATCTTCTCAAAGCCCTCATGTTCCCTTCGAACTTGAACGGTATCAATTTTTCCCCCTTACCGATGGTTCAAGGTTTTGCGAAGACCAAAGGTGTGGAAGGAAAAGGGTTCCAAGTGATCAAATCGCTTTTTCTCTCTCTTCTTCTATTTTTGTTTTTGCATTACTTGTGTGTTTTGATTTAATGTTTTGAGCCAATCTAGTTTTTATGCTTTGCTTTGTTTTGTCTTGCATGTTTTTGGTTATTAGTTTTTCAGTTTTTAGTTGTTTTGTTTTTATTCAAATATAAAAAAAAAAATTGAAAAATTCAGAAAATTACAAAAACAGTGTATGTGTACATCGGTTCTTGTGAACCTTAAAATGGCCTTTGAAACAGAGTTTTCTAAACTTTGTATCTCTTATAGCTTAGATGAGCATTCTTATGCACAACTAAGCAAGTGAGCTTTGTGGCTCTTTGTTTGTGATGAGTAAGGTTAAGTAATCTCTTATTCTTAACACTCGTATCACTCTTTTTGTCGGGAAGGACTAGAAAATTCTAAGAGAAAGGCATAAATAACCATCTCACCACTGTTACCCGCCAATCATGATATGACATCTGTATGCTTTAGCATAGCAAAAGTGCAATGTCAATGACATCTGTATGTTTTGGCATAGCAAAAGTGCAATGTCTAAACGCTTAACATAATTGGATATTTATTTTCTCTCCTTTGTATTCCCATGCATGGTTTGCTTAATAAAAAGAAAATATGCAAAGAAAAATAAAAGCAAAAAGATCAAAATGCTTTACATATGATTGCAAGCGTGTATTCTAAGAGATGTGGGAGTTATAGGATGTACCTCGAAGGTGATAATTCACATCAAATAGTTATGATTGTGTGTGAGTTAAAGTGATTTTCTCATATCTCAAATCGTCATAACCTTGCGACACTTGTGTAATCTTGCAATGTTTTTCACACATAACACGCAATATTCTTTGCTACTCTTGATACATGTGCAAGTACAATGTGATTTGGCCATCACAAGGTTTACATGTGTTGATGTATGCTCACTAAACTATCTTAACTTGTTTTTGAAATATAAAATTGGTTAGACTTGTTGTGTGTGTGTGTGTGTGTTTTTAGGAGCTAAATGCTTAACTCTTTGTTAATTGAGAGATGTTTTGAGAGGTTAAAATGTTGGTTGGGTCATTGGCTGAGTTGCATGTTTGATTGCATTCATATTTGTGTTTTTCTCCCCTTTGAAAAACTATTTTTAAGCCTTCTCGATACCTTCTCGACACCTCTCAATACCTGGCTTATCTGTCGAGCTTTTCAGTCGCATCTTATCGTAATCTCGATAGCTCCTCAATAGCTTCTGGATCAATCGAGAAACCTCCTGACCTCTCGATAGATTCCCGACAGCTGGTGGATCGATCGAGCTTCTTACTCATGTCTGATGTTTTGTTCCTCGACACCTCCTCGATAGCTGCATCTATCGGCATCTCTTTCTCGACACCTACCTCGACACCTATCTTGACACCTCTTGACACCTCTATCTGTCGAGATTTACTGAGGTTCTATAAATAGGTTCCGTGCCATCCAGACTTCATTTATCTTAATCTCTCTCTCTCGATAGCTTCATTTTCTCACCTCCCTTTTCACTTTCTCTCACTCGTACACTCTCCTCAAGGTTTCTTCAAGCTTTTTCAAGTCTTTCTTCTCTTGGTAAGCCTCTTATCTTTCATTATACTTGCATTTCCTGTATTGAAACCTAGGATTTTGAGTTTTAAAATTTTTAGGGTTTTTCAAAATTGTTAAGTTTTTATGAAAATTTGGGATGGGCTTTTGCCTAAATGAGTTTCAAATCTCATACATTGCATCTCATAAGCATAATAACTGTATTATCATGCATTTAGAAGTGTGCAATTTGATTGTGTGCTGGTAGGATTCGATTGGGTGGAGCCCATGATGTCTTTTATATGGCATGTCACATGTTCATGCATTTTTCATGCATACGTTCTTTCTTTTCAATATACTTGCTATATTTGAATTGTGTTGGAACTTTTCTGAGTGTTTCTTTCTTCCCCCTCTCTCTCTTGTTTACGTTAATGCGTTAATGGCACCAAAACGTAAGTCTGCTCCTGTCTAGAACCCTCTGCGTTCTAGGGCCTCTTTGTCTTCTGGTCCTACTCCCTCCTCTGTTTGGTTCCATGATGAGAAAGCCCAAAAGGACTTCTCGGAGAACTTCTCTAAACGAGGTGTTCATTTGGAATGCCAAGTTGTCTTGTCGAATTTTGTCGACACTGACGTTCCGAATGTCATTCACAGACGAGAATGGGAGTCACTGTGTGACGTCCCGGTCACATGTTCTTCTGTGCTAATTCAGGAGTTTTACTCCAACATGCATGGAATTGATCCTTCAGTACCTTTCTTTCATACTCGCATTCGAGGTACGGGCATTGTCGTCACACCAGAGTTGGTATCCGATGTGCTTCATGTTCCGAGGGTTACGCATCTTGATTACCTCCGTTGTGAACGCTTACGGACTGTGTCCAAAGATGAGATGATCTCTGCTTTCTGTGAGCATCCAGTTGATTGGGGTGAGCATCAGTTTACATCATGTCGACCTTTTGCTAAAGGTCCTAGATTCTTGAACATGGTGATGACTTTTGTGTTGTATCCTCTCTCTCACTACAACTCCATTACAGAGTCTCTCACTACAACTCCACTTCTTCTTTAGCTGGAGGTGTGACTTTGGATGTGATCATGGCGCAATTTTAGCGCATGAATGCTCGTCTTGATACACTTTCTACGGAGTTGTATCAGGTGAACACCAATGTTGGCCGCATTGCTAGACGGCAGGCTCTCCTTGGTGGTTTTGTGGAGTCTCCCTCTCCTCCTCCCGAGGCATCCGAGAAACCTGATGATGGTTCCGGCGATGATGATGATGAGGATGGAGATGCTAGATCTTCCAGTTCTGACGAGATGTCTACTTGACACTCTTACCCTTTGTCATTCGTGATAAAAAGGGGGAGTAGTTTTGAATATGAGAGTAGTCACTCTTAGGGGGAGAGTTAGGAGATTTTTGTTAGGGGGAGAGTTTGTTTTTGAGGGATGTAGTAAGGATTACATGTATCTTTTCTTTTCTTTCTTGTTAGAGATACATTGTTCTTGTACCTAGGTCTTGTGACCAATTTTTTTCACATACATGATGTTTCTCAAGTGGTATATATATATGATGATGTATGTTTTATTCACCTACCTCTACATGTGTTGTTTCTTTTCTTTCTTTATACACATGTTTCTTTAATTTGTATGCAATCTCTTATTTCTGCTTCACACAAAGATGCCTTGATGTGTTTTGTTTACAGTGTTTTAGAAATACAGGTTGTCAAAGTCTTTTTGTCATGAACTCTCTTCATGCAAAGTTTTTCAAGAGTTTGTGTTAAGATAGATTTTATTGTATTCAACAAGTGAGTATGAGCTGAGTGATTTATGGCTTCTCTCATATGGTCATTTGTTTGTTATGGTTTTGTCATGGATTGCCAAAGGGGGAGATTGTTAGGACATATGTGGTTCACTTAATAAGAACATATGTCATTCTTTTATGTAATTGGCTAATCCTTTGACAAAACGTACGTTATTTGTAATTGAGTAGATCTAGGATGTTTTTGATACTTCAAGAAACAAGGTTTCAAGATCAAGTGTTAAATCCATGCAAGTCTGTCCAAGAAACAAGCTGAGAAGTGTTCTTCATTAAAGCTCGACAGCTGCATCTATCGAGCTTTAAGAAGCTGTTCTAGCCCCGTGGTTCGACAGCTTCTCGATAGCACCTCGATACCTTTAGCTGTCGAGATTAAGAAAAACAGTTTTTCAGTACTATTTTGATTCTAATCCGTGGACATGTCTTTGGGCCTTCTTTACTCATAACCCTAGACATATAAAAGAATTATTTTAAGGGCCATCAAAGTAAGCACAAGTTACACAAGCATTGAGCAAAGTCTGTTCAAGTAATTTATGACCGGAGACAAAGTTTTCCCTAGTTCATCTCTTTGTGAAGAAGCTGTTGTGTCTTTGCACTATAGGGTTTTGTAACTAAGCATCTTCTCGTTCTTCATTGTGAGGATGAACTGAAGAACTTTGCAGCCAACATCTTTCTCAAGTTGGTGATTGAAGTCGCGTATTGGGATCCGTGCAATTGGTTAGTCACGTACTGGGAGTTGTACATTGAAATGAGAGATTGTCACTATAGAACAAGTCCAATTGGGTATTGGGGGTAAGGATTCAACTATAGGTTGGTATAAGGTACTGAGATTCATTTACTTGTAACCGCTTGTTGTGATAATAGTGGATTCTCGAGAGTGGTGGCTGTAAAATCACCAGGTGAGGTTTTTGCCTTGGAGGTTTTCCCCATTTGTAAACAAATCACCATGTCAATTTATTTTTCGCTGCACTTTAGTTTATTGGTGATTTGTTTGTACTACCACGCGTTTGCATGTTAATTTGATTAATTCATAAACTTGGCTAATTAATCAATTTAATCCATCATAAGGGGTCAATACGTTTTTGGCCTATCAAATGAAATTACATATCAATTTTGAGTAAAAAAAAAAAAGTTTGAAAAATTCATATTAGTTTTGAGAGTTAAAAAAAAATCAGATTTGCATTTAATGAAAAAACAGATAAGTTTTTGGAGTTTAGAAAAAAATCAAATATACATTTAATGAAAATACAAATCAGTTTGGAGTTAAAAAAAATCAGATATGAAAAATTCAGATTAGTTTTGAGAGTTAAAAAGGATCAGATTTGTATTTAATGAAAATACATATCAATTTTTATGTTTTAGAAAAATCAGATCTGAAAAATTCAGATCAGTTTTGTGTGTTTAAAGAAATCTTTGACAGTCAGCAGATTTTGAGATTCAAGAAAGAAATCACGACAAACAATCTTCCGAGGACATATTTAAAGAAAAATTTCAAACAAAACATGGCAATTATATCAAGAACCAGAAATAATCAAACATCTTAACCTATTCATGCATCATCAAACAAAATTAATAAAGAAGAACAGAAAAAAAGAAAAGAAATAGAATACCTCTTGCATGAGCATGCTCTTTTTAGTGAAAGAATATTTTAGGATTCAAAAAAATTTATTCAACTCTTTGAAGCCTAAAATACTTCGCTTACAAAAAAAAAAAATCCTAAGGCAGGAGCCTCCAGAACATCTTTAACATAAGGGAGAATTGAAAAGAAGAGAAAAGCCAAAAGGAGGGGGGGTCAGAAAGTGTGAAAAAGTGTGCTGAATTTTTAGAGGCTACCTCTATTTATAGAGGCTGCGATGCTTAAAAAAATTAGCTAAATGATCAGATGCAAGCTGGGACATGTCCTTATCTCTAAAAAATCGAAAAGGGAAAGGTTTATCTTAATGCAAGAGTCCTTGGGCCGGTCCTCGAATTTGTGCCAATTGGCACTTGAGAAGTGCCGATTAGCACTCCAAGAGTGCCGAATGGCCCTTTTAGGTGTTGGACCCGTGTTTGAGTTTTGGTCCACTTTGTGATAGGTCAAAAATGTATTGATTCCTTATAATAAATTAACCAATTAATTAGCCAAGTGCATTAATTAGGTTCTATTATATGGAATGAGCATGGTAGCACAAACATATCACCAAATAACTAAATATGCAGCGGAAATTAAATGACACGGTGATTTGTTTACGAATGGGGAAAACTTACACAGCAAAAACTCCATCGGGTGATTTTAAGGTCACCACTCTCGAGAACCACTATTATCAAAACAAGCGGTTAAAAGTAAAAAAAATCTCAGTACCTTATACCAATCTATAGTTGAACTCTTACCCCAATACCCAATTGGACTTGTTTTGTAGTGACAATCTCTCCTTGTATTGCCAATCTCTCCTTGTATTGCACTGCTCCTAGTACGTGACTAATCAAAAGATGCATGGATCCCAGTATGCGACTTTATCACCAACTTGAGAAGGATGTTGGTTGCAAAGTTCTTCAGTTCATCACACAATGAAGATCATGAAGTTGCTTGGTCACAAAATCCTATGGTGTACAAACACAGCAACTTCTTCAAGAACTAGGGCAAACTAGGTTTCCGGTCACACTTGTGGAATTATGCTCTTGTGCAACTGTGATATTGACTGTGCAACCTGATACGGCTCTTAAAATAATCTTTATAAATGTTTAGGGTTGTGAGAAAAGAAAGCCCAAATACATACTCATGGATTGGATGAAAAACAGTCCTGAAAAACTGAGTTTCATAAACCTCAATAGATAGCCATCTATCGAGCTATAACTGTTGAGCCACAGACTTCAACAGCTTTTAAACCTTGATAGATATTAGCTGTTGAGATTTAAAATCCAGTAGTTCTTCACATCATTCTTGGACAGACTTACATGGCTTTAACACTTGAACTTGAAGCCTTGTTTCTTGAAGTATTTAACATATCCTAGATCTACCAAATTACAAGTAACGTGTGTTTTGTCAAAAGATTAGTCAATACATAAAATGTTGACATATGTTCCTAACATCAAATCACATATGTCCTAACACTTTAGACTCTTTTTTGAGGTTTTTTGAGATGGGACTTGCACTTAATTGCGTTTTTAATCCGTATTCTAAAAATTAAACCATTTTTCTAGATATTCAGGTCTTTACAATGATGATTATCTTGTAGATAAACACTCGAAAAAGTATTGATTATCTACAATTTTGTTGTCATCTGATTATCCACCTTATTCCTATACAAGCAAGTCTATTTTTAACAGTAACTAACAACCAATCACAAAATTATTAAATTAATTTTAATTGACTAGCCAATTAGAATTAATTTAAGTTAATCATGTGTGGTTGGTTCCACCTAAATAAAATGCATGTAGATCGTGCAAACTTTATTATGTGATATCTTTCAATCTGACGGTTTGATTTGGAAATCTGGCATACCGTCACGACCGTCAAAACCTCAAGATCATTTTTAAGATTTGAAATGAATAAATTAATATATGTAATGCAACTCTAAATTTTGGATAAATGAATGGTCATTCTAGTCATCTTCCTTTATTAAATTATGAGTGCAAAATCAAGTGTTTGCAATATATATATCAAATGTGTCAAATTACACATTTTTAGAGTAAATTTCTCTGAGATCTAATTGCTCCTTTTGTATTTGATATGTATAACTCCTTTATTAAAATTCTTGTAATTTAATGGTATTGTCCAATTCTTTTAATTAAAAAAAAACCCTAATTCTAGTAGCTCATGATGCTTTTAGCTTCCGTAAATTGAGATAAAAAAACTTTTGCCACTCATGACAAAGAACTAGCTAATTAGATTTTCAGTAAAAACTTCTTTACAAAAATCAAAATTACACCTTTTTAGTTTGACCAAAATTCAATTCAGTCATTTGACTTCACTTTTGTTCAATTGAGCCTTCTATGTTTCGAACTCGTTCAATAAAGGCCTCCCATTCACTTTTGTTAACTAGTTGCCGTTAAGTGTCCAATTTTGATTTTTTTTAAATAATTTTTTTAATTAAAAAATTAAAAAATTAAATTTTTTTTTTCTGTGTGTGTTCTTTCCTTCTTTTTTCTTTTCAGATAACTGTTTTTATTACAGAGCACATTTGGCTTGATGGTCACTCCAAGCAACCAGAAAACGATTTCACCACTTTTTAAGTCAACTACACATCATCCCCACTTATTTCATGTTAGGAATTCATGGGTAGAACTCACCCTTGAAAACCGGCTTGCGAGAGGAGAGTGCCCAAAAACTTATAAACACATGGTTAAACTACACTTAATCTATATGGAACATTAAGGTCATTCGGTGACTCCACTTAACAACTAGTTAATAGAAGTGAATGGAAAGCTTTAATTTAACAAATTTGAAACATAGAAGACTCAATTGAATGAAAGTGAAGTTTCTTTCCTGAATTGAATTTTGGTTAAACTTAGATAGTGTAATTTATATTTTTGCCAAAACATTTTTTTTCCTTCATTCACATTGGGTCTCTCAAATGTCATATGTTGGTATGCTTTAGCATATATCGAAGCTCCAAAAACCCCCATTACCCGGTCTTCCAATTGTAAAAAAATTTACAATTGTGCTATAGTGTTATCCTAAATGTATGATGGTACTGTAGCTCAATTGCAAAAATAAAATATTGCTTTTTATTCATCCTCTTCCTTAACTCACTTCCCTCTCTTCAGTCTTCATCACTCTCTCTTTAGTCTTCAGTCTTCACTCTTCACCATTTTATTTTTTTTTCTCTCATCGCCTACCTCTCTTCGCTTACCCATCTTCAATCTTCGCCGACCTATAGGTGGTTATGAGTTGTTCGCGGGTTTGGCTGAGTTTTGGGTTTGATGGGTTTTAGGTCTAATGGGTTTCAAGATCAGTTTGTTCTGGGTTGTTGATGGGTTGATCTGTGGTTGATGGTTTTGGTTGCAAAATAGGTGTGGGTCTAGTGGGTTACGAGATCGGCGTGGGTTTGGTGGTTGCGAGGTTGGTGTGGATTGGTGTGGGTGGTGTTGGCCGTGGGTGATGGGTTTTGGTCGTGGGTATGGGTGGTGCTAGGTTTGCTTGCTAAGGGGTTGGGTTTGCTTGCCGTGGGTGGTTTTGGGTTTGCTTCTTTTTCTAGTGGTGGTGGGTTTGATGAGTGTGGGTGTGGTTGGGTTTGTGATTGATGGTAGTGAAGGTGGTGATTGATGGTAGCAGAGGTGGCGATTGATGGTGGTGGTTTTAAGGGTTATTGATCGCTTGCTAATCTATTGTGGTTGTTTAAATGTTTAATTTAGCTGCTTGAAAGTTTAGTTTTTAGGCAATGAGGTAGTGGTGGTTTGTTTGAGTCTGGTAGCTTTTTTGGGTTTGTTTGTGGTGGTGGTGATGGGAGTAGGTGGTTGCAGTGGCAGGGGAACAGAGATAGCAGAGACAGGAGAGAATGGAGATGGATTTGAGATATATTATTTTATTTGTAGATATATTTTTTTAATGTGTTGTATGAGAAAATAAAAATTGAAATGTTGGGTGAGTTATAAGATGGTATGGTATAAGAAATAAAATAGATCTTGAGATGATAAAATAGAATAATTGGAAGATGGCGGATACGAGGGGGCAAAAGCTCTTATAGACCAGAACTTCTTTTTAAAATCACTGGAGTGTTATATGCAAGACACCTAGCTTTCTGAAATCATTGGCCTCTGTGAGCATTAAAGAACCCTTGATCAAAACACCATATATAAATCAGACAGTATAATAATAAAAGTTATACATTGCAAATCCCAAGAGTCCATCTTATTAAAGTCCACCTCTCTAAAGGTTATTGATATGAAAATTTTAACGGCCGATACTACGACACCATATATTGACTATTCTTTCTAATCCAGAAATAAAATAAATAAATTGACTATTCTTTATTGTTTGGGCTATTTTTATTGATATTTGGGCTAATTTTTATTTTTATTATGAGATTTTATTATTTTTTTTGAAACCCATTTGAATCTTTTTTGTTTGTTTAAGATGTTATGAATTATATTTGAAAGGTCAAAATTATTTTTGTTGACCTCAAATTCTTAGAATTTTCAAGTTAGAATGTTCAATATTTATTTTTCAGGTAGACAAAACAAAAAAAAATTGTCATTTTGGAAAAATTAATCCTTGTGTTTCACAATCTCAATATTTGTTATAATTCATCAAAAATACATGTTATAATTAGCGACGTAACTAAAATTTCATCTTTGGTACGTAGGCGGCCAAAGTAAGAAGAAAAAAAAAAAATCAAAATTAAGAATGGGCATATAAAGCTAGCATATTTATAGTGCTAAAAATAAAATACAAATAAAAGAAGGTGCATAATAATTATTTCTTAACACATTTAACTTAGTCACTATGAAAAAGCAACTCAATATTCTTTAAAATTCTAAAAATGATTTATGATTAATTTCATAATAAGTTTTACAGTAATTTTCAATGGCTCTAATGCTAGAGGCTACTCTAAATTTTCCTATATAAACAAAATTAATTATGTTGTCATATCCAATATAGAACCTAACCCAAATTATAAAAAAAAAAAAAAGATTAATTGATAACTATTACAAATCTACGATGAGAGAAAATATAATTTAGAGAATGAGTAAAAATGAAATAATTGACATGAAAATAGCATTTTTAATTCGACTATATTGGAATTACTCAATATTAGATTTCACTCATGGTTGAGTAAAAGTTCTACTATGTGCATCCTAGTGATTACAGTTGTGAACAAAAGACTTTCATGTTTGCTATACCTATGATTGAGTAAAGAGCACTTTACTGACGATGGTAATGCATAATACTTGGATTGTAAGAAAAAGACTTCCGTTCAAGTGGCGGGTAGACTAACCAGAGAGTAACACAATTGTGCCAGCTTCAAACTACTATATCATACATATTTTAATCTAAATTGGGTCAAATTTATATTCTTTTTAGATCTAAGATATCTACTTTCCAATGAAATAATTTTACACAGAAAATCATTATGGTGCAAAAGATATGAGTAAAGGACCATCAATTTATTATCTCTTAGTGTTTCAAAATCTTGCTATCTTTGAGAAACTTCCGACCAAGCTTCAACCTTTACAAAATTTTATTGATACAACTTAATATCCTTTTTTGTACTAGAATTTTCCCAAAAAAGAAAAACTATAAATCCTAATAAAATTGAAATTATACAACACATTTAAGCTTTAATTAGCTTTACTAATAGTGGAAAACTTTATCTACAAAATCTGGGTCCGTTTGGTATATGTATTTAAACACATGTTTTTAGTTTTTAAACAACATTACACGTATTTCTATATACTTTTTCATCTACACATATTCTCAAAAAAATTGAAAACTGTTATTTAAACACACATACCAAACGGACCTTATGTATCTAATAGATAAAAAAACTTATTAATTATAACTAGAAAGTGTTTGAAGTTGAGTAAAATCATGAAAATATGTCTCATTGATTCATTTAAACTGACACACATGAAAATTGAAAAAATGTCTCATGATTTCCATCAATATCGGCAAAACTATTTTGGTGGATAATCTCTTTCAAACCCACCCCCTCCACCTTATGGTTGTACATGCTAAACCCAAAAATAAAAATGCATGAGTTCATTATCTGAAGATTGGATTTAAAGAAAAGAAAAAGAAGAAGAAAAAAGCTATAATACAGATTGAGAGAAAATCTTACACCGAATCAATCAAATTTACTATTAAAATGTTCTGTAAACAATTAATGTGATAATGTTCGAATAAATGAGTAAAAAAAATCAAAATGAAAAAGCAATATACTTCAATCACACTAGTATAGACTTAGATTTTCTTTTAATTTTTTTTTTTTCAGATTTGTTTGCGGTTGATTAGAGACATAATAATGTACGGCAGCCCTAATGCATCCATATTAATTTGCCCTATTTACCATAGCCCCAAAGGTCCATCTCTCCGCGCAATGATAGCTGATTAATTTGGTGCGTAGACGATGCGTTTGCATCCTCAAACCTCACCCCTTTGGATGATTCTTCATTTCCAAGATGAGAAGTGACAAGGCGATCGAGCATAGTCCATTCATTAATGCCCTCATGATCATCTCTCCCAGCTGTTACAATTTGTTGATGAGTTGGCTCACACGTACCCACCTCTAAGCCAGGCTCACAAGTTTGGTACCGGAGGCTCTCACTGCCACTCTCACAATCTCTAGGGTTTGACATGAGTTGCTTGACCACGACAGGTGTGTCAGAAGGGATGGTGGAGTAGTCATAGCCGCCGCCGAGGGGCTTGAGGGATGGAATAAGGGGTTGGGATTGGAAAAGTGAGTATTGAGAAGAAGCTGCTGCTGGAATGTGGGTGTAGTGGAGTGCTAGTTCAGGCTCAAAGCTTGGTTGGTTACCGTTGTTGTGTTGTTGTCGAGTACTTAGGTATTGGTTGTCTCTGTGCATGAACGTGCGAGGTTGATTGGTGCTTAATGTGTTAATGTTGAGCTGTTGATCAGAGTTTATGATTGAGCCTCCTTCATTCCCAACTTTGAATAGATTCTTTTTCTTGAACACTCTGCATACCACCCAGCCATCTTCCTACACAAATTATTAATGCATGCATGCAATTAAAATCTATAAAATCATGTGAAACTAAAAGAACTGGTTAAAGTAAGAGAGAGGGAGAGAGAGAGTTACATTGCAGTTTTCTTGAGGATCATCACCATCTTCAAGCCTGTACTCATGCATGATCCAGTCAGTCTTCTGTCCGTGGGGAGCTCTCCCCCTATAGAAAACAAGCGTTTTCCTCATACCAATCTTCTTGTAGCTGTTCCTAATGCATTTATCCCTCCCTGTTGCCTTCCAGAACCCAGCATTTGTCGCTCTATTTGTTCTTGATCCTGTTGGGTATTTTCTGTCCTTGTGACTGAAGAAGTACCACTCGTTTTGGGGTGTCGACCCAATCTTACATCTCTCTAAACATACATGCACAACCAAATTAAGCAATAACACCAATATCTTGATGAGCAACTTGTACTTTATAATGGATATGTAAAAAGTAACCGAATTTGTTTAGTGTTTTATAGCTTAGTAGTATAGTAGGAGAACTCAGGTTCAAATATTTTTCTCCATGTTATCGTTACTATCGAAATATTAATTAATATATATATTGTTTTAAAATCTTGAATATATCCCATTTTTCTATTGCATGACATGTATCATGGTACTTCTCCTTGCATCAAGTGAACTTTCGGCTAATACTTTTTTCACTCTTATCATTATATATTTACATTGTAAGTTGTGATATGTTCACCACACGAGAAAGCCAAAATCTTGGAGAAAGACCAACTGATATTTTTTTTTTACTCTATTAGTGTCCTTGCGAATAAGATGAATTAATAAAGGCATGTTAAAATTGTTCTTTACGCCGGGTTTAAGAATAAAATTTCTTGAATATCGTGATCTTTTATGGCATTCATTCAGTAGATACATTTTATGCTTAGGAATCTGATTGGATGTGCATCCCTGGTCAAAAATATATTTTCGCCATTGCGAATGCCATTTAGTTACAAATTCTGCAGCACAAGACACATAGTAGGTTTGATTCCTATATAATCACAAACTTCTTTAAAATGCGCATAAATAAGCACCCAGGATATATCATTGTATAATACTTTATAATCCTTATTAAACATCAAGAAAAAAAGTGCAAAAACATTCATTTTAGTGTTTTAGTAAGAAGCAGTTAATACTTTTGATTCCTACTTGATAATAGATTAAGCTATAGCAAGATTAAATATAGTCAACTAGGTCACAATAGGCATTGAAATAAATTTCATGGTATTTCCAACAAAAATAATCATTAGACCAGGTTTGAAAATCATTGGACGAATAATCTTTAACACGCTATGTGGAAAATTATCAGACTATAAACTTTTTTTTTTTTATTTTTACAAGTTCTGTAACTTATTAAATAGGTGATGTGACTAAAAATATAGGTGTATAGTCTTTTTAAATACCATGCAGTGAATTGAAAGAAGTTTTCCCATCTAATTTGGAGGTAACCTTTTATATCATCATTACAGTGTACTAAACATGCTCCACATTATCTAAATAGGTGTTATAATTATGGACAGAATTAAAATTTCATCTTAGCAGGCCAAAGTAGAAAAAAAAATTAAAATTGAAAATCTGAATAAAACTTGCATCTATTCAGTGCTAACAACAAAATTTAAATAAAAGAAAATGCACAATAATTGATTAATTCTTAACTCATTTAAATTTAATCATCTATAAACATGTAGGTCAAGTTTTTAAGCTGTATTATGTTTTGCTTTTGTCAATAAGATTGCACAAAAGAGAAAAATAGGTCAACATTCTTTAAGATCCTAAAATGATTTAAAATTGATTTTATAGTAAATTTTATGGTAATTCTCAGTGACTCTAAAGCAAGAGGATACCCTAAATTTTCTTCTATAAACAAAATTATATTGCCATATCCTAATGGCACCTAATTCCAAACCCAAATTATAAATAATTGATAAATTGAAGACTGCCAATGAGAGAAACAATAATTTTGAGAAAATGTAAAAACCATCAACTGGCACGAAAATACTGCTTTCACTCAGACTTTATTACTCAATATTATATTTTATCGACAAAAACTAAAAAAGATAAAAATATTTTGAGTATTATTTTTTTCCCTTTTTTTCATATCATAATATCGACAATTAAACTTACACACATAGTTAGCCTCTACTTTCTCTATTATTTTTTTTTTGAAATTAATAATATAATTAGGAAAATAAGTTATATATTTTGCAATCAAAAATTTTAAGCATTTTGTAGTCACAATAATTGCTGAAATTTTTTTAAGTATATTTAATTTAAAAAAAAGATTAAGTATGTATTCTTGTATGTCAAAAGTAGATAGGTTTGTGACACCCAAAAAATTAAAAAGGGAAGATAACACTTTTGATTCCTACTTGATAATAAATTAGGCTAGCAAGAATTAACGAAAATTAATTAAGTCACCACAAGTCATAAAATTAATTTCGCCAATGAGTTGACACATTATGTCATTTACAATAATAACGTTTAAGATTTGAATTTCTTCTCCCACACATAGGATGTATACAAAAAATAAATTCATAAGATAAATATCAAAGTGTAATATTAGTACTACGTTCATATAAACCCATGTTAAGAGATGTAAAGGCCTCAAAGTCGTGGTATTGATATTATTGCTGTTTTTGGCATTTCCATTCATATTATTGATAGGGGTTTTGGTGTATTTGGAAGCATGAACTTTTAATTTAAACCATGCCCCGCTTTTCTTCCCTAATTACAATTAATTGACTAACAGTTACACGGTATATTTTTCTAAAATTACATGTATGTATTTAATGGTTGATTGAGAAGGGGAGCCATCCCCTAAATACTTAAAAATTATGCAATAAATTATTTTAAAAAAAATCTTTAGTATGTATGAATTAAAAAAAATTTAGAAGAAAAAAAAAATTATGTATTCTTATACATATGAAAGCAAATTAAGTAGGTTTATGACACCCTAGTTAGAATTCAGGCTAATGACAAAGCTCTAGCTAATTTGATTTTCAGTAAAAACTTCTTTCTGAAATCATTAGAGTGTGGTGATATATATACACAACCCCATGATCGAAGCACCTTGCAGATATATATAAGCAAGACAGTATAATAAAAGGTTTTTACCTTGCAACTCCCAAGGTTCCATCTTATTCAAGTCCACCTCTCTAATGACCTCCATATCAAACTTCTGAAACGATACCTTCTTCTTCAAGTAGTAGTGAAGCAGCTCTTCGTCTGTTGGATGGAATCGGAACCCTGGAGGCACACCACCGCTGGATGAAGCCATTACACCACAGCTAAGGATGGATCGAGAATATGTCAATTAATTAAAGTCTCTCTCTAAAGTCTAAAACTTCCTCTTTAAGTTGAGCAATCAATTTAATTCTACGTAGGGATACCGTCATGCATTGCTACTTATATATTACAATTGGTGTCAAAGGAGAGTATGGTAAGTGATGTGAAATTTTGACGGCCGGTGACTACGCCGGCGGGAGTGGATAAAGCTATCGTAAAAACTAAGTCATTTTTTTTTTCTTTCCTTTTTTAATTTAAGAAAACGTAAAAAGTAAGTCTAAGGAATGAATGAATGATATACTGAGACTAGAACAACCAAATTTTTAGCTGGAGTCTGTCTAACATTGAGGAAATGGTACCGCCCACGGTACCACGCTCTCTGCTAATTACCATACAAATGTTTCAACTATCTATTTAATTGATAAAATAACTGTTTTTAATCTTTAGATGATCCCAAGAAAATAAAAATATATATAATTATGGGATATTTGATTGTTCCGAAAGCAAGGTTTGGAAAAATAGCTACTGAACTTTCTTGGGATTTTCATAATTGATTGGATGGCAGGAATTTTATATGGATATTTATATCATTTTTGTTGACCCTAATAATATAATGCTAGAGATGCAGTCGCCATAGTTTGGGCTTGCACATGTGAATATGACCTTGAGAGCATTCAGAATAATCACTTGATTAAAATGCACTCCTTTTTCTTCTTCTTTAATCTTCAAAAATATTATTCTTTTTTTGTCATGGGTTCATACATATATAACTGTAATAAGATATGTTTTAAGGATATGTAGGTCTATTTGAGCTAATTTTTCAATTTTTTCTACTCACTATTTTAGAGAATTGAACCAACCACCTTTACAGGAATAAGAGAGACTCATCCGAAGAGTTAACTTTTTACTACAAAGCCAAAATTGAAAACACCCTAGGCCCCTAAACTTCTTGATGAGGACTATTTTTTCATGCCACATGGCATTGTTTTATTAGTAACCCATACTACATCAACATATTATTGAATTTTGAGTAAATCTCCTTTAAAACCCAAAATAAGCTTATATTTTATTCAACTATATGGATTGAGCTCATATGCATGACCCACAAGATCCTTACTTTAAAAGGCAGATTCATAGTCCATATTTCCTTTTCATTAATTGGGATCATAACCCACGACATCATCAACATCAGCATATAGATCGGACTCAAGCAATGAATCAAAACTCATGGCACATATTATCTCTCTCATATTCATGGAATATGATTTCTCCAACAAAAGCTTATATTTACACAAAATGACAACAAAACTCAAGGTACGTTATCTCATCTTTGGCTCATGATCCAAGCTCATGAGTCTCTTTGAGAAAATTTTGGGAGTCGTGATTTGGAGAGTCAAGAGGTATGTTTAGTAAAGCTCCAGCGGTTTAAAGTTGATAAAAGAAACATGTTACTTGACAAGTCTTCTCCAACTTCCTAAACTCAAGTTAGTGTGCAACGAGTAACATATGCTAAGCCTTTCTTATCACGTAATACTTAAAATGATAAAACTCTCCATTGATCTATTCCTAAAATTTAATATTTATCATATGACTAATACTCAAAAACTCTAGCCATCTAAATGCTGACAAAATAACTATTTATTCAATCTCCAACTATTCCTATATGAATTTGGAAACCTAACACTACAAAAAAACTGGACTATTATGGAAGGGCCAAAGCCTTGCGCTACCGCAATAGCTCTATTGCGGTAGTAACCAAAAACGCCACTATAGATACATCTTTTATTGGCGTTTTTGGTTTTTTGCAGCGGGCGGAAAATTTCCATCATATGAGGTCAAAATTCGTGTCAATTGACTTTTAACGGCGGTTTTGCCTGCTGCTATACGAAACCAATTAAAACGGATTCATTGAACTTTTAGCGGCGGGGAGAAACACCGCTATATGTGTAAACCTTTTAGCGGCGGGCAAAAACGCCGCCATATGGCATCATTTAAATCATAATATATGCACCTTTAGCAGCGTTTTTTGACCGCCGCTATAGGTTTTTTTTTTTTCCCCGCAGGTATTAAAAACACTATTTTTTTTTATAGACCTGTTACAAAGAACTTGTAGTAGTTTTAGCTCTACTAACACAATACCACAAATGCAATTAATTAACAACACCACAAATGTTTCCAAACTAACGTAATATTAACATAGAAATATATTATCAAATACATATAACATTGTCTATAACTGTAAGTGCACAATTGCACCTGGACCCAAAGACAACTACGGGCTCAGGCCCAATGAGCCTTAGACAATAAAATTTGTAGAGCGTGGGCTTGAAACCTAGATTAGAAGTGCTGAGAACTTGATAACGGGCTAAGAGTTACAAACACATGTAAATAACAAAAGATAATTGTAAATAGGCCTCCTCGGACGTAAGCTGAGGACTACTTCTGTATTACTTCTGTTTCTTAGTTAAAGGTTACAGTTCTTAGTTTCTTTTTTTTTTTTCGATCCCCCTTCTCTCTGACCTCCACCCCCCTTAAATATTTCCTTCGCTGGTACTTTTTAGATAGTGACTAGAAGTTTCAGCCCTACTGTTCAGGGGTCACTTCCCTATCAATGCGGCTAAGGAGGTAGGTGCAGAGCCTTTAATGCGGAGGTGACAGTCTTTGTCCTTGATATTTTCTTTAACATTAGTGCATCTAGAAGGTTCAGGGTACCCCCCTTTAACCATTAGTCTTTCCAGAGTTGTGCCTTGACCTTCATAATGAAGTCTTGAGTTCTCTTGGATCTGTCCGAGGAGAAGCTCGCCCTCGGCTGTACCCTCGGATCCTCAGCGTATGGGCCAATTCGTAGAGTTTAATTCTGGAGCAGGTCGGCCCTCCATGCTATAGTCCAAAGGCCCATATGCCCATTTGGGTCCTTTTACTCCCCACAATAGCCCCTCAAAACTCTATTTTTCATCATTCGAGGAGAAAAATAGGGTTTTGATCCAACGAAAACTTTCCCCACACGTTCTGTAAATAACTACACGTGTGAAGACCGTTTAGCGTTCCAGAGGATGCCACTTGGCGGTTTTATTTTCAAAAACGAGCGCATTTATTACCGTAAGTTATACCTTGTCCCCCACGTTCAACGGTGAGATGAGCATCCAACGGTCCTTGTTACTCCATGAAAATTTGGGCGGGACAAATACAATTTCGAGGCCGCTTCTCGCACGTCGTGACGCTTCGAGAACCTGCGCCTTCATTTATTTCCCCAGAGGCTAATCCCATCAAAACATCAGCAACCACCCTTTGTTTGCAGAAATACGTGGAAATTTGAACAACTTGAAATTTGTAAGTTCTTATTCCTTTTCTCTTAACCCTTTCTCCTCGGACCCTGTCCTCGGCTCCGCTAATAACAGTTCTCCCTCTTAAAACTTAGTTTTTCGTTCCTTTCTGATGGGAAAGTTTAAATGTCTAGTTGATATCGCCGCTGGGATGGAAGGCTTTAGAGCCAAGTATCGTATTCCCAGCGACGTAGGTTTAGAATACTGCCCGGCGGAAGCCGTGGCCGGTTCTAGGAAGGCTGGAGAGGTTATCATCCCAATGGTAGCCTTCGTAGAAGGTGGGATGACCCTCCCAATGAAGCTTGTAACCAGGGAGTACCTCCGCAACCACCGGTTGTGTCCCGATCAGTGCGCCCCAAACGTTTTTAGAGTTTTGGGTAGCGTCGACGCTCTAAACGAGCAAATGGGTCTGAACCTCACCTGGCATGATGTCGTCTTTATGTACGAATGCCACAAACTCACTGGAGTAGGTTACTACATCAAATCCCGCTCCAGTGTAGTTAGGTTGATCTCCTGTTTGCCCAAATCCAATAAAGGCATGAAGGATGACTACCTCATCGTCTCTGGCAACTGGCATGGTGGCCCCTACTGCCCAGTTGAGTAGGGAGATCCAGGTGCGACACCTTAGGATTTAACTTCCCATCCCATAACTCCCTAAATCATCTAGGAATGTGCATTCGCATTTACTTGAGCGTTTACCTTTAATTTATTATATGTTCTGCGCCTCTGACCATGTTTGTTTATTTGGATGTTTTTCTTTGCAGATAAGCAAAACGTGCGCCCCTGCTTAAGCCACTGCAACGATGCAGATTTGAATAGAGTGCTACGCTCTGAGGTGTTCGTCAGCAGAGACTTACAACTTAGGGCGGCCCACTTGATTTTGGGGTACGATCCCGTCTCCTCGGACTTCCAGGAGATCGAGAACGCAATAATCGAGGGTGACAGAAGGCATATGAGAATCAACGTAGCCAGACCTCACTTTTTGGCTGATCACGACATCCCTGACGCCCCTCACACTGTATTGTACACACAGCCCATCGCGGCCATCCCACTCGCCGTGCACTCTCAGGCAATTGCTGTCCCAGAGGAGCGAGTGTCTTCTTCGAACACGTTGGACGAGGAGATAGACCAGTTTCGGCTCGAGGACTCCCCACGACCTCGTGAAAACCCGTTTGTTATCCTTTCCGACGAGGAAGAAGAAGCAGCTGAGGCCTCTGGGATCAAAGGTCCTATGATAGCGTGTCCAGACGACAGCTCCCTTGAAGAAGAGATGGACGAGTTGAAGGACCTTATGATAGCGAGAGGCGCAAGAGTGGCGAAAAAGGGGACGAGGGGGTCCCAAGTTCCTCCTGCCTTGCCACCACCTCCTCCTCTAGCCGAGCCCAAACCTCCCACTGACGATTCTAAGAAGAAAAGAAAGGTGGACGCCGAGGAAGCTGGTGGCGAGAAGCCAAAGAAACTGAAACAACAGCCACCGCCAGCCCAGCAGCAGAAGCTGGACAAGGGTAAAGGGCGCGCCCGCTCAGTTGAAAGCGGGGAGATCAGGGACGTCGCCGAGGTGCGCCGAGCACCAGCTACCTGGTCCCCTGACTTGCGATTAGACGGCGCGCCAGTTCCCTGCCACTCCAGCATCAGAGCAGTCCAACAAGGCCATGCCCACCATTTAGCCGAGGTGTTGGAGCGTCCTCTTCTGCTGCCCAAGGATATGGAATCCTTGGAGAAAATAGGCCAGCCACAGCTGTTCCTTTCGTTAAAAAGGGGTTTAGCTCTGGTAAGTTCCCCCTTGCAATTGTACTTTATATCTAATTTGTAAACACTTTACCGTATTTAACCCCCTAACATTTTTGCAGTCCATCCAAGAAGTTTTCGCGGCCGAGAAGTTCGTGGATGATTCTCGGAAGCGCGCTGGGATGGAGCAAGAGCTAAGGCAAGAGGCAGAAAGGTCTCTAAGCCAAGCCCTAGCAGAGAATGGGAAAATCACGTCACAGCTGGCCGACTTGAAAAGAGAAAGAGATGGTGACAAGGCCAGCTTGAAGACGATGGAAACCCAAGTGGAGGGGCCGCGTAAGCTTCTCCGTCAAAAGGATGACGAGTTCGCCCAAGTCCACCAGGCACGCTCCGACTTGGAAAAGGAGCTTACGCGGGCAAAGGAGGAGGCTCGCGCCCACAAGCACGCACTGGAGGCCGCGAAGAAGGCCAGCTATCAGGAGGGGGTGACCAGAACGCAAGAACAGCTGACAGAGGCTTTTGCGGCCTTGTGCCGAGAGTACTGTCAGCAGGTCTGGGGAGAGGCCATGAATGCAGCTGGGGTTCCTCAAGCTTCCGAGCTGAGGAAGCCCGAGAACATTTGGCTTTCCCTAGACATACAGGAAATTGAAGACCCTCATGTTGCTGCTTCTCCTGCCCTTCCTCCTGTGGTGCAAGAATTTGTACCTAATCCTACAGAACCTGAAGGTTCCTATAAAGAGAAGGACAAGTGTGATGGCGCCGAGAAGGAGCAAGTTCAAAACATGGAGCCCCTTGTTGCTTCAACAGACAAAGGGAAGCAAGTTTTGTCCACCTTTGCACTGGAGTTGAAGAGTACTGAGGCTGGCAGCAGCTCCCTCCAAGACCCCCTGCACAAGCTTAAGGCCTAGGATAGAACCTTTTGTACTCCTCCCCCTTTTTTGTATATAATTAATGAAGAAAATTTTTATCCAACTTTCGTTCATGTTGTCTTTGTTTTACTTTATTCTTTTTGTGCTTGCCATGAAAGTTTTCAATAACAAATAGTTAAAGGGAAAACAGAATAAATATGTATAACTCCACCATGCAAACCAGTATGACTTCAAAACAGCCACATAACTTAATTTAGATATTAAATAATGTCACAGTTAGACAACTCACATGATGGTTAAACCTTTGTAATCTGACATATTGCTTTCAGTAGGATGTAAGGTCCGAAGACCATTCCTTACAAAAATTTGTTTAACACTTAAAAATGAGGAACTTGAGATCCAAATTAATGAATGGTGAGATAATGATTTCCATAAAATGTGTGATAAGAATAAGAACAGTGACAAGATATTAAGAACGGTGACAAGGTTTGTGGTCCGAGGACTATACTTAACCAAGTTTCTGTTTGATTCTTAAGAATAGTAACTTCAAATGTTAATTTCCCCAAAGTAGGAGGTCCGAGGACCCGACATAACTAAGGTTCTGTTTAACAAATGATAAGATATCAATTTCCACAGGGTTTGTGGTCCGAGGACTACACTTAACCAAATTTCTATTTGATTCTTAAGAATAGTAACTTCAAATGTTAATTTCCCCAAAGTAGGAGGTCTGAGGACCCGGCATAACTAAGGTTCTGTTTAAAAAATGATAAGATATCAATTTTCACAGGGTTTGTGGTCCGAGGACTACACTTAACCAAGTTTCTGTTTGATTCTTAAGAATAGTAATTTCAAATGTTAATTTTCCCAAAGTAGGAGGTCCGAGGACCCGGCATAACTAAGGTTCTGTTTAACAAATGATAAGATATCAATTTCCACAGGGTTTGTGGTCCGAGGACTACACTTAACCAAGTTTCTGTTTGATTCTTAAGAATAGTAACTTCAAATGTTAATTTCCCCAAAGTAGGAGGTCCGAGGACCCGGCATAACTAAGTTTCTGTTAAACAAATGATAAGATATCAATTTCCACAGGGTTTGTGGTCCGAGGACTACACTTAACCAAGTTTCTGTTTGATTCTTAAGAATAGTAACTTCAAATGTTAATTTCCCCAAAGTAGGAGGTCTGAGCACCCGGCATAACTAAGGTTCTGTTTAAAAAATGATAAGATATCAATTTCCACAGGGTTTGTGGTCCGAGGACTACACTTAACCAAGTTTCTATTTGATTCTTAAGAATAGTAACTTCAAATGTTAATTTCCCCAAAGTAGGAGGTCCGAGGACCCGGCATAACTAAGGTTCTGTTTAACAAATGATAAGATATCAATTTCCACAGGGTTTGTGGTCCGAGGACTACACTTAACCAAGTTTCTGTTTGATTCTTAAGAATAGTAACTTCAAATGTTAATTTCCCCAAAGTAGGAGGTCCGAGGACCCGGTATAACTAAGGTTCTGTTTAACAAATGATAAGATATCAATTTCCACAGGGTTTGTGGTTCGAGGACTACACTTAACCAAGTTTCTGTTTGATTCTTAAGAATAGTAACTTCAAATGTTAATTTCCCCAAAGTAGGAGGTCCGAGGACCCGGCATAACTAGGGTTCTGTTTAACAAATGATAAGATATCAATTTCCACAGGGTTTGTGGTTCGAGGACTACACTTAACCAAGTTTCTGTTTGATTCTTAAGAATAGTAACTTCAAATGTTAATTTCCCCAAAGTAGGAGGTCCGAGGACCCGGCATAACTAAGGTTCTGTTTAACAAATGCTAAGATATCAATTTCCACAGGGTTTGTGGTCCGAGGACTACACTTAACCAAGTTTCTGTTTGATTCTTAAGAATGGTAACTGCAAACGCCAGAGGTACTTATAGCTTTGAAATGTTAACCAACAAAAGCACGTTTTATTAATAATAATACCTTTTAAGGTTATTTATATTCCATGGGCGTGGTACAATTCTTTCATCTAGGTCCGCTAGTCGATACGACCCTATGCCTGCTACTGAAACAACGTGATAGGGGCCTTCCCAGTTTGGTCCTATCTTACCCCAAGCTGGGTTCTTAGAAGTGCCCACAACTTTTCTTAGTACAAGATCACCAGGCGCAAGCGGCCTTAGCTTCACGTGAGCATCATATCCCCGTTTTAGCTTCTGTTGGTAATAAGCCATTTGGACCATAGCTGCCTCGCGTCGTTCCTCAATTAAATCAAGACCTTTCTCCAGGAGTCCATCGTTATTCTCCAGGCTAAAAGAACTCGTCTTGAGAGTGGGAAAACCAGATTCTAGAGGTATCACTGCCTCTGCTCCATAAGTCATAAAGAATGACGTTTGTCTCGTGGACCTAGGCGTTATGGTCCGATACGTCCACAGAACATGTGGGAGCTCTTCTGCCCATCTGCCTTTCGCATCGTCCAACCTTTTCTTGAGCCCATTAACTATGACCTTGTTAACGGCCTCGGATTGCCCATTTTCCTGAGGATAAGTTGGGGTGGAGTATCTATTTATGATGCCCATATCACCACAATACTTCCTAAAAGCCTTACTGTCGAACTGAACACCATTGTCTGAGACGAGTGTTTGTGGTATACCGAATCTAGTGACGATGTTTTTCCAAACAAACTTCTTGGAGTCAACGTCTCTGATATTTGCTAAGGGTTCAGCCTCAACCCATTTAATGAAATAGTCTGTCCCCACGAGAAGCCATCTTTTGTTTCCTGCAGCTCTCAGAAATGGCCCCACTATGTCCAATCCCCATTGTGCAAAAGGCCAAGGACTGGAGAAAGGGTTAAGAACCCCTCCAAGTTGATGAATATTAGGGGCGAACCTCTGGCATTAATCACATTTTCTGGCATAGTCCTGAGCCTCTCTCTGCATATTGGGCCACCAATAACCCTGAGTCAGGGCCCTATGGGCTAAGGACCTTCCCCTAGTGTGGCTTCCACAAATCCCTTCATGCAGTTCCTCCAAAAGTGCTTCTGTTGATTCAAGGTGCACACACAACAAGTACGGTCCTGAGAAGGATCGTTTGTACAGTTTCTGGTCCTCGAACAACCAAAAACGTGGCGCCTTCCAACGTATCTTATCTGCTTCAGACTTGTCTTCAGGAAGGATATCATTCCTAAGAAAAGATATGATCGGGTCAATCCAACTAGGTTCAGGCCTTATTAGATGGATGCGGGCCGCCTTGGCGGGGGTAAGAGTTGGCTCTAGCAAATCCTCCACAAGGATAATCCTGGGCAAACCTTGAGCCGAGGACGTTGCTAACGTAGCCAAAGAATCGGCATGGGTGTTTCCACTTCTAGAGATGTGAGCTAAGACGAAGGAGTCAAATTCTGCTTGCTGACGCTTGACCTGGGCCAAGTATTCCTGCATTCTTGGGTCTCTAGCCTCTATGGTCCCCGTGACCTGGCCGACCATTAACTGAGAGTCCGAGAACGCATGGAATTCCTTTCCACCCATCTTATGTAACATGTTCATGCCCACCAAGACTGCTTCATACTCGGCTTCATTATTAGTAGTCGAGAATGACAGCCTTAGAGATTTTTTGAAGATAATTCCCTCAGGGGATATCAGAACAAGTCCGACACCAGACCCTCTCTGATTAGCTGCCCCATCCACATACATTTTCCAAGTCAAAGGCACTGCGGCTGTGATCACACCAACTGATTTTCCATCCATGTGTGCTTCTTTTAGAGTTTCTTCTAGCAATGGTTCAGTAAACTCTGCCACCAAGTCAGCGAGGACCTGGCCCTTCACCGAGGTGCGAGGCTTGTATTTAACGTCAAAAACTCCTAAAATGGTTCCCCAGTTTGCCACCCTACCAGAGTAATCGGCTCTGCGTAACACCGCCCTGAGAGGCAATTGGGTCAGAACCACTATAGTCTGAGATTGGAAATAATGAGGAAGCTTGCGCGTGGTGTGAACTATGGCCAGAAGCGCTTTCTCCAAGAGCAGATAGCGCACCTCGGCCTCATTCAAAGACTTACTAACGTAGTAGACCGGTCTTTGCACCCCACTTTCATTCCTTATAAGGACCAGGCTGACCGCGTGGACGGCCACTGCCAGATAAGCAAACAAGACCTCGTCCGCCTCGGGGCGAGACAAGATGGGTGGCCGAGAAAGATATTGCTTAAGCTGCTGGAAAGCTAACACGCAGTCCTCGGTCCATTGAAACCCTTTCCATTTATTCAACAATTGGAAGAAAGGACGGCATCGGTCAGCTGACCGAGAGATAAACCTATTCAATGCAGCAATCATTCCGGTCAATTTCTGGATCTCTTTTGGGTTCCAAGGCGGCTGCAAATCCTGAATAGCCTTGACCTGCACTGGGTTCACCTCTATGCCTCTGTGAGTAATCATGTATCCCAAAAACTTTCCGGACCCCATGCCAAAAGAGCACTTTGAGGCGTTAAGGCGCAGCTTGTACTTTCTTAGCACCTGGAAGGTGTCGGCTAGATCTTTGATGTGTGAAGGTATTGTCTTGCTCTTCACCACCACATCATCTACATACACCTCAATGGTCTTCCCTAGTTGCTGTTCAAACATTCTAGTCATCATTCTTTGGTAGGTAGCCCCAGCATTCTTCAACCCGAACGGCATGACCTTATAGTGGTAGTTTCCTGTTGGAGTAATGAAAGCAGTTTTCTCCTGATCCTCCAATGCTAGTGGAATCTGATGGTAACCGTGGAAGGCGTCCAAAAAACTCATTCGAGGATGTCCGACAGTGGCATCCACCAGTTGATCAATACGCGGCATTGGGAACGAATCCTTGGGGCAGGCCTTGTTCAAATCTGTGAAGTCCACACATACCCTCCATGTTCCATTCTTCTTTTTAACCACAACCGTATGCGCCAACCATTCGGGATAGAAAACTTCTTTAATAGCCCTAGCCCTCTTGAGTTTGAGAACCTCTTCCTTTACAGCCTTGACATGCTCTTTGGAAGAACGACGAGGTGGCTGCCTTCTCGGCACAATGGTAGGGTTGACATTCAAATGATGACAAATGAAGCTCGGATCTACGCCTGGAGCCTCATAAGGGTCCTACGCAAATACATCAATATTGTCCTTCAGAAATTCCAACAACTCCATCTTTTTCTAGTGTGGCAAATGTATACCGACTTGAAAGAACCTCTTTGGATCATCGGCTATTAGAAACTTCTCTAACTCCTCACAATGAGCCTCCTCTCCTATCACCATTCAAGGTGCATCAGGAGTTGTTAACTGCTATAAGTCTTTGGTGATCAGAGCCGAAGACTCGGCTTCCATCTGGTGCAGCACTGCAGCCGATATGCATTGCCTAGCCATCGATTGGCTGCTGAGGGCCTCTTCAACACATTCCCCCGAGGGGAACTTTACCTTAACATGCAAGGTAGAGGAGACAGCTCCAAGAGCGTGCAGCCATGGCCTGGCGAGGATGGCTGTATATGGAGAGTACGCGTCAACCACAATGAAATCCACCTCAACCGTTTCTGAGCCGGATTGAACGGGCAAATGGATCTGTCCCTTCGACAGAACGGCTCTCCCTTCGAAGCTTATAAGTGGCGAGTCATAAGGAGTAAGATCTTCCAGCTTCAATCTTAACCCCTTAAATAGATCAGGGTACATGATATCTGCACCGCTGCCCTGATCTATCATCACCCTCCTCACATCATAGTTCCCTATCCTAAGCGTAACTACAAGAGCATCGTCATGGGGTTGGATAGTCCCTACCTTATCCTTCTCAAAAAATCCCAAGATGGGCAAAATTTAGCTTCAACCTCTTCGGCCTGCAGTCCGACTCCTCGGCCTGAGGATGTGAAACTGCCATCACCCTGGTGGGACTCGAGCTGGTCCTGCCAGGTGCGGCAAAAATAACATTAATTGTTCCTAACGCCGGCCGAGATGAATTATTCCTCTGATTTTTTGAGCCAGATTGACTGCCCTGCCCACTAGGTTGGCACAGGTGCTGCTTCAGTTTTCCTTCACTGACAAGCTGCTCCAAGTGGTTCCAAAGGGTCCGACAATTCTCGGTAGTGTGGCCCACATCCTGATGGTATTGGCAGAAGAGGTTCTGATTCCTCTTTGTGGGATCTCCTGCCATCTTGCTAGGCCACCTGAAGAAGGGCTCCTTACGAACTTTCTCCAGCAACTGATGTACTGGTTCTCGGAACACAATGTTCACGGCCTGAGGTTCTGCCGAGCCGGACTGCCCAACGTAATCTCTCCTCGGCTTGTTGTTGTGGTACCTGTCCGACCTGAAATCCCTTCTCTCCTGCGGGATAACCTTCTTCTTACCCTTTCCTTGCTGCTGGTCTTCCTCCACTCTCTTGTACTCGTCAATGCGGTCCATGAGGCGACGTACGCTGCGGACGGGCTTTTTAGTCAAAGACTTCCTCAAATCATGATCAGTGGGAAGGCCTACCTTAAAAGTATTGAGTGCCACCTCATCAAAGTCTCCATCTATTTCATTAAACATTTCCCAATACTGGTCAGAATATGCTTTCAATGTCTCCCCTTCCCTCATGGTCATGGATAGTAGCGAGTCTAATGGCCGAGGTACTCTGCTACACGTAATGAACCGCGAAGCGAATGCTCTAGTGAGCTCCCCAAACGAACCTATAGACCCCGATTTAAGGCCGTTGAACCACCTCATAACAACAGGTCCCAAGCTAGAGGGAAAAACTTTACACATCAGGGTCTCGTTGTGAGAGTGCACCGCCATCCTCTGGTTAAAGTGACTCACGTGCTCCACTGGATCAGTCCGGCCATTGTAGATGGTAAAGGTGGGTTGGGTAAACCTCCTGGGAAGCCTCCCCTTCTTAATCCTCCCTGAAAACGGAGATTTGGAGAGTTGGTGCAACGCCCGACTCATAGCATCGTTCCCTAAGCCCCTTGAAGGAAGCTTCTTACGTCTGCGAGTTGGCTGGTCGTCCTCCTCACCAGAGGACCTTGCACTGGGGGGTGAGCATGACCTTGAGCTGTAACTACCTCCCCGTACCTCCTTTGAGGAAGGACCAGATGAGGACGGTGAAGACCTGCGTCTGGCGCAGCGTAACTTCCTCTTCAAATGATTAATCTCCTTCTGCATGGCTTTAGCACCATCCTCATGGGTGGTACTACCCCCACCATGAGTATGGCTAGCCCCGGGGTATTCTATATAGACACTTCCTTCACGATCCCTTCGATGCTCAAGACGCTCGAAAAGATCCTCCGGTTGTGATCCCTGTGACTCTGCATGGTGAGAACCTAGGCCTGCCATAGTATCCCAACTCCTTCTAGACTAGATTTTCCACAGACGACGCCAATTGTAAGTGCACAATTGCACCTGGACCCAAAGACAACTACGGGCTCAGGCCCAATGAGCCTTAGACAATAAAATTTGTAGAGCGTGGGCTTGAAACCTAGATTAGAAGTGCTGAGAACCTGATACCGGGCTAAGAGTTACAAACACATGTAAATAATAAAAGATAATTGTAAATAGGCCTCCTCGGACGTAAGTCGATGACTACTTCTGTATTATTTCTGTTTCTTACTTAAAAGTTACAATTCTTAGTTTCTTTTTTTGTTTTCGATCCCCCTTCTCTCTGACCTTCACCCCCCTTAAATACTTCCTTCCCTGATACTTTTTGGACAGTGACTAGATGTTTCAGCCCTACTGTTCAGGGGTCACTTCCCCATCAATGCGGCCAGGGAGGTAGGTGCAGAGCCTTTAATGCGGAGGTGGCAGCCTTTGCCCTTGATATTTTCTTTAACACTGGTGCATCTAGAAGGTTCAAGGTGCCCCCCTTTAACCATTAGTCTTTCCAAAGTTGTTTCTTGACCTTCATAATGAAGTCTTGAGTTCTCTTGGATTTTTCCGAGGAAAAGCTCGCCCTCGGCTGTACCCTCGGATCCTCGGCGTATGGGCCAATTCGTAGAGTTTAATTCTGGAGCAGGTCGGCCCTCCATGCTACAGTCCAAAGGCCCATATGCCCATTTGGGTCCTTTTACTCCCCACAATAACCATTATCAAATACATATTTACAAACTCAAATAGATTAAACTGTGGATTTGAAATATCAAAAACAAAAAAAATATTAAAGATAAAGCCTTCTTCTGATCTTACTATGCCATCATCTTGTGTGCCAATTGCCTCTACCCCAGTTTCTTCAATAATAATCTTAACCTTCTTCCCACCAGAACCAATGATATCATTTACTTTCTTTGGTTTGACCTACAAACAACGTGGTGAGGGAATACATTATATGTTGTAGTTCATCAATTTAAATTTACCAAGCAATATAATGAGTTGTACGGGTGATAAACAAACCTTCATGATGTGAATTAATGGGGCATACTCTGAAAGCCTTTTCAAGGGGGGAGGCGAGCATTTCAACTGAATTATCAAACGTTAAAGAAAAAAAATTTAGTTTGAAATGATAGGACAAAGTAAAGCTCAATGTTCTTTTCAACATATAAAATGACCTTTAAAGACCAACACAAAACACTTATTAAATGGCTCTATAGAACCCGAGAAATTGAAAGAAACAGGACTTCATAAACTAGATTGAGAGCTAAAAGGAGACAATCAAATATGTAGAAAATAATATATTGACACATGATCATGTAGAAAAAGAACAGAAAATGAATAGTTTCTGAACAGCAATCATACTTACATGTTCTACTATTCATATGCAGTGTATGTTGTTAAAAAGGATAGTACTTTATCAATTGACTAAACAATTTCAACAAAGAGAACCATACATGAAAACCAATTAGAGAGACTCAAAATCAAGCAAAGCTCCACTTCAACTAGAAAGATTTCTAGAAATAGAAAAACTACAAAAGGCTTTAAAATCTACTAACCAGTTTCAAACAATTTCAAACAATTTTAAGGAGAAGAAACTAACCACAGAGAGGTTTTGAAACTCTAAGACTCATCATTATTAGACTCATAAACATCATCGCTAAGCTCTTCATCATCGATAAAGTATTGTTCAAGCAATTCATCCCCACTGATCAACGGTGTATCATAACTAGTTCCTTCTTCATTAACTCGAGCCTAAGCATGGTTGTCATTTGCATCATCAGTAGTTATACTGTAAGGGACATTCTCAAGATTGGTACCCACTTCATCATCATTATCATCATGTGAAGTATTAATACTAACATCAAACAACTCCCTAGGTTTTGTTTTGACCACCACCACCCAATCTTTATGTCTCACATCTTCCACGTAAAACACTTGTGAAGCTTGAGATGCTAATACATAAGGCTCGTTAATCAATCGACCACCCATATGTATCAATCGTGAAAAATTGACAAGGGGAAATTCAAACTCATCTTTTTTGCATCCTCTTCCACTAATATTGTCAACCCATTGACATTTCAATAATACATATTGATACTTATCAGAGTAGTTCAACTCAATAATATCAATTAGTACACCATAATAAGTAGCACCACCTTCAGCAACAACACAAACTCCACTGTTTTGAGTTTTCCTAGTTGCCTCAGAGTCTTTGGTGCGAAACTTCACACCATTTATAACATAAATCTTGAACTATTTTGCTTCATTATCTAGATATCGAGTAAGCCATATGACTTTATCAAAGAGTTTCTTTTTCTCAGATGCATCCATTGACATTACCTAATATAGACATTGACGTTTATTATAAGTATGCTATCTAAAGTGTTACAACCAAGTTTTATATATAGACATTGACATCACCTATTATAAACAATAAAGTTTTATATATATGCTTTACTTACATAGTTCCTAAACCAGTTGTAGAGTTTTTCCATGTGCTGCTTTTGAATAACATCATCGGTTACATAAAAAGGGAAATCAGCCTTGATCTCTACTATGTGTACACTATGTACACAAAGGAATTAGTGATAAGTTAGAATATTGTACTTGAATGCCATGAAAGGATATGTAATGACATATTACTTACTCATGAAATGGGGTGATTTCTTCATAATTGAATAGCACATAACAATGTGCTTGGATCCATGAATTTGAATCTAGTATAATGATCACCACTGCACCCATGGATTCCTCGACATTCCTTACAGGTCAACTGAATGCTATTTCAATAGATTTAAAATATCGTGAGAAGAATGCTAAGCACTCCTCTGCTATATACCCTTTTGCAATGGAGCTTTCTGGATAAGTTTTACTATGCACGTAAGACTTAAGTCTTGACAAGTACCTATTGGAAAACCCAAGATCAACAACGAGAAATTGGTGTGAAAAACAATTAATTAAATAGAAAAAGATACTATATGTGTTACCTCTATATGGGATACATCTAACGATAATGAACTGGGCCAGCAACTTTGGCTTTGCTAGCCAAATGCATGACTAGATGTATCATCATTGTAAAGAAAGAGGGAGGGGCAATGATTCGCATATTGCTACAGGAAAAAGTTGTTGCATTAAGATGTAATTATCATGGCTCTTCATCCCACTAATCTTGCATTCTTTGAGGTTAACGCAACGTGAGATGTTTGAAGAATATCCATCTGGCACTCTTACATCCTTCAAAACTTGCAGAAAGTCATCCTTTTCACTAGCATTCATATGGTAGCAGGCATGTGGCATACGTGTCTTATCATTCACAGCCTTTTCCAAGTGAAGTTCACTTCTTATACCCATATCCTTTAAGTCTTCACGTGTCTTCAAGTTATCTTTTTTCTTGCCATCCAAGTTCAATAATGTGTCGATTATATTATCGACTACATTCTTTTCAATATGCATCACATCAAGATTGTGACATAACACATGGTCCTCCCAATAAGGCAAGGTGAAAAATGTACTTCTCTTCTTCTATACAGTTAAGGCTTCCTCCCCTCTTTTTCTTTTATTAGGCAAATTAACTGTTTTCTTCCCTAACACATGATTGACTACAGCATCTGTTTGTAACGTGATTTCCCATCTAGATACTGTAATAGAAGTTGATCTCGTATCAACATGCCCATTAAATGACTGTTTTAACTTATGGAATTTATGATCATTATCTAAGAATTTCCTATGTCAAATGTAACTTAATTTCCTTCCATATTTCAACCAACGAGACTGACTATCATAGTTACAAGGGGGACATGCAAGAGCACCTTTGGTACTTCAACCTGAGATATCACCATATGCAAGAAAATAATTTATGGTCCACAATAATGCAGCATGCATTTGGAATGATTTTTTGGAAGACACATCAAATGTTTTTACTCCAACATCCCATAACTCCTTCAGTTCTTCTACTAGGGGTTGTAAGTACACATCTATATCGTTCCCGGGTAAGGTTGGACCGGGAATCAATAATGATAGCATGAAAGAAGACCTTTTCATGCACATCCATGGAGGGTGATTGTATGGGATCAAAATGACAGACCATGTACTATGAGTACTACTCATATTTCCATAGGGTTGAATCCATCGGCTGCTAATCCAAGCCTCACATTAGGAGACTTGGATAAGAACTCTATGTACTTAGAGTCAAATGATTTCCAAGCTTCAGAATCAATAGGATGCCTTAGTAACCCGTCATTCACACTACCTTTGGCATGCCACTTCATATGATTGGCTGTTTCAGGAGATATAAATAGTCGTTGCAATCTTGGCTTTAAGGGGAACCACCGTAGGATCTTTGTAGGTTTCTTCTTTTTTTTCTTGGAGGAAGTATTAGTACTTTGTTGACCTTTAAAATCATTACTTTCCCATCTTGAACGGTTACAGTTCGGACTAGCTTCAAGATTGACATTCTCCTTCCAATATAAAATATAGTATTTAGAACAAGCATGAATCTTCTCATAGCTCAAGCCCAAATCCTTAATAATCTTCCTAGCCTTATAACAATCTTTTGGCAACTTAGCATTTGAAGGAAGAAAATTAAGCAAAAAATGCAGCAACATGGTAAATGATTTGTTGGTCCAACCATTAAGACACTTCATGTGGTACAAATGCATAATGGCTGACAATTTGCTAAAATACTTACAACCTTCATAACAAGGTTGATTGGAATCTTCAAGCAATTTCATAAACCGAAGTGCATCTTCATTAGGACCTTCTATAGGACCTTTTGTGGGTTGTTGCACAATAAGGACTTCTTCCATTGGCCCAGGTGTCATATCTTGTATGGGGAACATGTTATGCAACATGTCATGAAGATTGGCATTCTCTATCGGGTTTTCTTGGACATGACTATTAGGAATTTTAGAAAAAGTCTGTACAGATGATGATTCCCCATTAAAAACCCAAGGGTTATAACCCCTACAAATCCCTTTTGACACTAAGGGTGTGTTTGGTTGGGGTGAAAACAGGGAGGATGGAAAATAGGGTGAAAAATGTTGTTTTCTACTGTTTGGTTAAGGAAGGAAAATAAAAGAGACAAAAAATGGGGGAGAAAGTTTTCCCTCTTGGGCCCACTTTTTTTATCCTCCCAAATTAAGAGGAAAATGAGGAGGGAAAAGTGCTCAACAATCCATTTTATACAAATACCCTCTCACCTACCCCTCATTTTATTCATGACTTGACTTTTGCCTCTTCTCATCCTTGTCACTTTCTTCTCACAGCACAGCAACAACGTCCCAGGTTCTCTTCTCTGTGTTTTTTTTTTTTTTTTTTTGCCTTGTTTAATCAGCACAGCAACGTGACCTAATCAAGTTGATACATTCTATTGTTTCTTGTCCTCATTTTTTTTGTTTCGTATGATTTTTTTTTTTCATTCGTTTATCTATAACCAAGGGTCTGGATCTGTTTGTTTCTTTCTCATTCGTTTACTGTTTTTTGTTTCCTGTCCTCATTAGTTTCCCCTTTTTTTTTTCACCAGCCAAGGGGTCTTTTGATTTCCACTCCAGTTGAGACAAGTATGACCTTCTCCACTTTTTTGACTATTTGATTTTTTTTTTATTCTGTTCTTCATAGAATCTTTCTCCTATATTTTTTAAAAATTCTTTTTCCTTTAATACACACACCATTGTGCTATTTTTATTATCTATTTCTTATTTTTTGCAAACCCATTTGGGATTATTGAATCTATGCATATAAAGAATCCGTGTATTGTGTGTGAAAGAGAGAGGTTCTTGTGCTTTAATGAGGTTGGATTTTATTGTTTGGTATTAGTTGTGGCTGTTAGAATCCGTTGGCGTAAGGTTTTGATTTATTAGTGGTTATGTTTGTTAGGGACATATTTTTATGTAATTTGCATATCCTTTGACAAAACACACTTTACTTGTATTTGGGTATATCTAAGTAGGTTCAAGATGATCATTACAAGTGGTTAAATTGAAGACATGAAGATTACTCAAGAACTGCTCAAGAAAAGTGCAATCTGCAGGTCTCGATACCTCCTCGACAAAAGCTCAATTTGTCAAGATTCATTAAAGCTCGACACATATCTCGATCTATCGAGCTTATGGGATTCAGACTATAGCCAGCAACGTTTTTATTCAAAAATGCTATTTATTTATGGGTTTGTATAATCCTTATTGGACTAGGAAAACCCAAGGTTTGTGTAAACCTATTTGGAATAGGAGAGCCCATTAAGCTCCTATTTAAAAGGAGTTGGAAAAAGAAAAACCTAACCCTAGAGAGCTTTATAAGGTTTTCTTTTTGAAACCCTAGCCTCCTCCTATAAAAGAAAGAGTTCTTGTTGCGCTTCTTGTATGCTTTTGGGTTCTGTAACCAAACAAAGTCTCTTGCACCAACATTGAAAATCTTATTGGTGTTTCTATGTGAAGCTGCTGCAAATCAACTACAACAATCAAAGGGTTGCTATGGAGTTAGTCACGTACTGTGATTCATGCAAAGGAGTAAGCCGCATACTGGGATCCGCGCATCGATTGGTTAGTCACGTACTGGGAGTCGTGCATTGAAAGGAGAGATTGTCACTACAGAACAAGTCTAATTGGGTATTGGGGTAAGGGTTCAACTGTAGGTTGGTATAAGGTATTGAGATTCCTTTACTTGTAACCGTTTGTTTTGATAATAGTGGATTCTCGGGAGTGGTGACCTTAAAATCACTCCGTGGGGTTTTTGCCGTGTAGGTTTTCCCCATTTGTAAACAAATCACCATGTCAATTATTTTCTGCTGCATATTTTAGTTTATTGGTGATTTTTTTGTGCTACCACGCATTTGCATGTTAATTTGATTAATTAATAAACTTGGCTCATTAATCAATTAATTTATCACAAGGGGTCAATACATTCTTGGCCTATCAATGTTTTGCTAAAACATATCATAACTTCTCATGTTTTCTTGATTAATACGGACCCAGCAGTGTTTGGTAATTTAACATGAAAATACTCTGTATCAGGTATGAAGCATGTCATACCTTGTCGTTATATTTTTTTATTGATTTTAATTAGGAACATGTTACAGATATATTCTGTTCTCTTGTTATGAGGAGTGTTTGATTAGTTTACCTGAAGTTTAGGAATGTCTATATTTAGCTTTTGTAGTTTCAAATAAAGATGATATTGTTTACTGCCCATGTTAATTTTCATCCAAGTTTAGCAGAGTTTGTTAGTGTTTGTTGAAGTTTAAAATAGCTTAATGTATGTGGTTAAGCTTTTGAACCAAGGTATTCTCAAAATGCATTTTTGGGCTTTCTGTGTAATGATAACAACAAACTTACCCCCCTCCACAGTTTTTGAGCTTGACAAAATTTCTTACATGATTAGTTATGTGTATTAGTTTATTTTTTTATTTTATAGTGTTTCTTTGCTAGTTATGTTTGGGATGATAAGAACAAAAAAACAAGGTTAAGGTGCTTTAATTAGTAATTATTATGACCGATGTGTTGATTATTTCTTACTTGTGATGGATATTTGGTAGATGGATAATCCAACTAATTGGGATAATAGTCCATTGGAAGATTTGAGTAAGAGTTGGGAGGAAAATTATCAAGATCAATTAAGGAATATTCATGAATTGAACCAATTAGTTGTACTGCTACTGCTTCCTTTAGCTGCTCCGGTATCGGCATCGGCAACATTCACAGCTGAGCGGATTCTATCACTCTCACTTGCAGCCTAGTCTGTAACAAGAACCATGGCATTCGAAGATTCCTGTACTGCTCTTGTCTAGCAAAGAGCCAAAGCCAAAGATCGTAGCGTGTCTACTATTGCTATTGATTCAACCTCCTCCTCATATTCAGAAGTGCCACAGCTTCCTTTCCTAATTCCAATCGCGACATTGGTAATCCCGCATCTGAGATAAACCTAGTCTGATTCACGTGGCAAAGGGCATTCCTTCTCCCCTTCTTATACTAGTGATTCATTTCCTGCAAAACCTTCCACCAGCAACCGATTCCTCCTACTTTTTGGGGCATCTATATAATATATGTATCTTCCCTCTGTCCATCAATCCTCTTTTCTGCCCTTTTTTATACTATGTGTGGCATGCCTCTTGCTCGTATCTTAACTTGGCAACCTTCTCTTACAAACAATCCCTTCGTCGCTAACACCGGTTATTTCGAAACAACCTCTGCTCATACATTAATGCCTTCCTCCAAGAGCTAACTTGCCGGCACTTGGCTGGGGATTAACAACTACTTATATTATATAAGGTATACCACCATCGGCAACTGATTCAACTCATGGTCACATTCAACCATCAAGAAATCATCCACCATTTAAACGGGTTTTCACTTTTTCGGGCAATTGCTCCACGCGTTCAAATGCTACCCACGTTCAGTTCAAGCCTAGGAGAGCTCCTAGTCCGACTAACATTGGGCTCGCTGAACCAGTTTCAAGGGTCCCCCGGAGAAGTTGATTAAGTTCTATTTTCATTTCACTACTTCGAATTCGGGGATCTAAATCTGACTCTTTCTCTTTCCGGCTTAGGTGACGAGATGGGCCTTTCGCTCGGTAATCACTCAAAAAAAATGACCTTTCGCTTAGTAGCAGCCCGATACCTTTAAGCTAGTCATAAATCCTTACTATCTTCTCTCTTTCTATTAGAGATGCCAATATCAACTCGTCTCTTTGACTTAAGAAGGGAGGATCGTCTCTCTCGCCTGCAAATCTGTGGCTAGTCATTCCCACCTTCATAGCATAGGAAAGTGAAGGAAAAATTCTGTTTTTGTATCTCATACAAAACACATAGCGGAAGCAACAAATAAGGATCTATTTCATTCATGATTGATAACGTGCACTATGTAAATTTCAGAATTTAAGAACAAGATGGCGTACCTTGGTGTGGAGAAATTCAAAAACAAAGATTAGAAGCACTTGGGAACACTTTTAATCTTCACTCCAATTCCACTTTACGCCCAAGATGTGTGGTCTCTCAATCAATTTTTCAAATGGAGAATGAAAGTGTGTCTCACACTCTCTCACACACCGTTTCTTATTTGTTTTCTTTCTCAATAATAAAAATTCTGTATGTTTCTCCCTGTATAACTAACTAATTATCTAATTGGGTTGGCCTATTGGGCCTTTCCAATTAGGTTTTAGTGTGTGGCTTGGAGTGGGACCAAAATGGACCAATAAGACACTAGCTCCAATGGGCCTTGGGCTTTTCCGTCAACTCTTGACAAATCCAAAGTTATCATTAATTATATTTAATACCACTATATAAATATAATTGCACTCTAGGCCTTATTAATATATTATATCCCAAGACTTTATTATACATGCAACCCCTTCATAAAATATTCGTAGTAAGACAAAATCATAAATATAGACTGCCACTTTGTAAATTACTACATCTTATCCTTGAGTACCCGGTTTAATTCTTTAAAGTTATTCATTATATATTTATGAAATCCAATTTCATAAATATATACTTTAGTAATTTCTTACTAAAGTGGTTAGGCCTAACTCTCTGAATAACTGAACCCATTAAACTTATCTGAAGGGAATATTTTATATCTCCATCAAGAGACTATGAATTCCATCTTGAGAATATATGTTCCATCAACACTAAATGTGGCTGCCCAATATACTGAGGTTTTGACCGTCACTTTAGATCTCACTCCTAATATATCAAAGCAACCTACACTTCATGATCAGGTTCATTATTCTCTCAGGATTAAGAGTTCATGCAAATAGAAGTCGTGAGATTTATTATTCATTTGACAGTCATTAGGAGAATAATAAATCTCACAGCGGTCCTGTTTAATATGTTTTAACTCTTAAAACATATCAACATATCAACTAGAAGTCTCCACTTCCATGATCAAGACAAATCATCTTAATTCACACGTTATAGTCTTCGCAGATGAAATGCCCATTTTCATCACCGACTACGAACTATAAATTTTGAGTTTACAAAGAACTTGTGATCTACATCTTCTGTGACTTTTCACATAAATCACATACAATGCATCTCATGGACTATATGATAATGTTCCATATTCATGTTACCATTATTTTAGATAATAATAAAATAACTTTATCAATCACAATATTAAGTCATACATCATGTCAAACATAATGTCATACATAATATCATACATAGCATCATACAAAGGATTTAAGGGCACTAATTCTAACAATCTCCCACTTGTCCTAAAGACTATTGTGCACTAATCTAACTCTCATTCCTTCCAAATGTGACTCGAAAGTCCTTTGAGGCAAGGCTTTGGTAAAGGGATCTGCTAGATTATTTGCACTTTCAATCTTTGTCACCACAACATCTCCACGAGCAATAATGTCTCGAATGATGTGATACTTCCTCTCAATGTGCTTTCCTTTTTTGTGATTCCTTGGATCTTTGGATTGTGCAACCGCTCCACTATTGTCACAGAACAATGTGATGGGAACTTGCTCCATTCTCACAGCACCAAGATCCAAAAGGAATTTCTTGAGCCAAACAGCCTTCTTTGCTGCTTCACAAGTAGCAACGTACTCAACTTCCATGGTGGAGTCCGCAATACAAGATTGCTTGACACTCCTCCAACTTATGGCTCCACCTCCCAAGGTGAAAACACATCCTGAAGTGGATTTTCTGAAATCTAGATCCGATTGAAAATCTAAATCTGTATAGCCAATGGGAAACAAATCCTCACTATGGTAAACAAGCATATAATCTCTTGTTCTCCTAAGATACTTGAGAATATGCTTTACAACTTGCCAATGTTTTGGTCTTGGATTTGATTGATATCGGCTGACCATACCAACTGAATAACAAATATCTGGTCTAGTACAAAGCATGGCATACATAAGACTTCCCACTGCAGAAGCATAATGAACTTGTGTCATCATATTTTCTTCCTCTTGAGTCTTAGGCCTTTGGTCATCAGACAAAGGAACTCCATGTCTAAAAGGAAGCAATCCTTTCTTGGAGTTTTGCATGCTAAACCGTTCTAGGACCTTATCTATATATCCAGCTTGTGATAAGCCTAACATCTTATTCTTGCGATCTCGCCAAAGCTTGATCCCTAGAATAAAGTTAGCCTCACCCAAGTCCTTCATATCAAATTGGCTTGACAACAAAACTTTAACTGATGACATTACCCCTACATCATTCCCAATGAGTAGAATATCATCAACATAAAGCACTAGGAACATTACTACTTTGTCTCGATGTCTTTTGTACACACATGGTTCATCAAGATTTTGTTCAAAACAAAATGACTTGATTGCTTGATCAAATCTAATGTTCCATGACCTAGATGCCTGTTTAAGTCCATAAATGGACCTATTCAACTTGCATACCATATGCTCTTGGTTCTTTGCTATGAAACCTTTTGGTTGCAACATGTATATTTCTTCTTCAAGATTGCCATTAAGAAATGCAGTCTTGACATCCATTTGCCAAATCTCATAATCATAATGAGCAGCAATGGATAAGAGAATTCTGATAGATTTAAGCATGGCTACTGGCGAAAAAGTTTCATCATAATCAATACCTTCTTTTTCTGTATACCCTTTTGCCACTAGTCTTGCTTTAAAGGTTTCAACCTTTCCATCTATCCCTCTCTTCCTCTTGTAAACCCATTTGCAACCAACAGGTTTAATGCCGTTAGGCGCCTTTACAAGATCCCATACATGATTGGAATCCATAGAATCCAATTCAGATTTCATAGCTTGGACCTAATGATGTGCATCTATATCATTTATTGCTTCATCATAAGTGTAAGGATCCGATTTAGCCTCTTTTGAGATAGCCTCATAAGTTTCTCCCAAACCTATGAATCTTATAGGAGGCCGAACAATTCTCCCACTACGACGAGGCACCTGTGTATTAGACATCTCATGAGTAGTATCTTGTGATGTATCTAATATAGTCACATCTCCCTAGTTTCATCCATTGGTTGTTCAACTATAGGTTCATTCATTTCAGCCAAGACAACTCTACTTCTCGGAGTAAAATTATTCATATAGTCATTTTCCAAGAATTTGGCATTTGTGCTAACAAACACTTTATTATCCTTATGACTATAGAATAAACCTCCAACTGTTCCTTTTGGTTACCCTACAAAAAATACGACTTCTGTTTTAGACTGTAACTTGTCAGACTTTCCTTTCAACACATGTGCTGGACAACCCCAAATGTGGAGATGTCTCATACTAGGCTTATGCCCATTCCACAACTCTACAGGTGTTTTAGGAATAGACTTCGAAGGTACTAAATTCAGAAGATACATTGCAGTATTTAAGGCATATCCCCAAAAAGAAATTGGTAGAGTCGAATAACTCAACATGGACCTAACCATATCTAAAAGAGTCCTATTCCTTCTTTCTGCTACACCATTTTGTTGTGGAGTTCTAGGTGCAGTCAACTGGGATATAATCCCATTTTCAGTCAAGTAATCCTTAAAATCACCAATAAGGTATTCGCCACCTCGATCAGATCGAATGGCCTTTATGTGTTTACCCAATTGATTCTCAACTTCAGCCCTAAACTCTTTGAACTTTTCAAAGGCTTCGGACTTCCGTTTCATTAGGTACACATAACCAAATCTAGAGTAATCATCAGTGAAAGTAATGAAATACTCATAGCCACCTCTTGCTTGGATTGATATAGGACCACATACATCTGAATGTACTAGTTCTAGCAAATCTTGGGCTCTTCTACCCTTTGCATTAAAAGGCTGTTTGGTCATTTTACCTTCCAAACAAGATTTGCAAACTGGAAAACCATCAAAGTCCATGGGCTGTAAAGGTCCATCTTTAATTAGTCTTTGAATCCTACTTGAATTAATATGACCTAAACGCAAGTGCCATAGATATGCATCACTAGTAGAAGGAAACTTTCTTTTTAATGATTTCACATGAGAGTTACTATTTAATTCAGAATTGTATAATTCATGCTTATCAGGAGTTAAAATATAAAGACCATCTACAATATTGCCAAAACAGATAAACACTTTATCCTTCTTTATTACAACATTGTCTTTCAGGATAATACAATATCCATGTTTACCTAAGTAAGTTGCAGAAATTAAATTCCTACGAACATTAGGTACATACAAATAGTCTTCCAATATTAAAACTCTAGACTTAAAACACAAATTAAACACTCCAACAGCTTCAACCGGAATCTTGCTCCCATCAGCCAAAGTAAGAAATAGTTCTCCCTCATTCAACTTTCTGGTCTCCTGGAACCCCTGCAAAGAATTGCAGATATGATTAGTACAACCTGAATCCACAAACCAGAAATCTATTGGATTCTGTACCAAACATATTTCAAGAAGAAATGAACTTTTCATACCCTTATTCTTAGCAGCCTTGAATGTTGGACAATTCCTCTTCCAATGTCCTTTCTCACCACAATGGAAACACTTTCCTTTGTTGACAACCCCTAAGGCAATTTGTTTACCATCTTTCTTAGTGAAGTCATTCTTCTTCTTCTTCTTACCCTTGCCTTTCGACTTAGGTTGAGAAGTAGAAGCTTTACCCACATTGGCTTCAACACTAGAAGTACCAAGGATGCCTTTTGCCACCACTAACTCATTCATTAATTCAGACAAAGAATAAATCTTTTTGTTCATATTATAATTGAGTCTGAATTCCTTGAATGATTCTGGTAGTGACTGGAGTATCATATCCACTTGGGATTCTCCATCAATGTCGGCACCTAAAACTTCTAATGTGTTTAGATTAGCAATCATCCTAAGACAATGCTCTCTCACTGAACTTCCTGCAGCCATTTTGGTATTATAAATTTACCTCATGGTTTCTTGCCTTGCAGAACGGCCTTGCTCACCAAACATCTCCTTCAGACTATGCATTATGTCCGAAGCAAGTTCTACATCCTGTATTTGATGCTGTAGAACATTTGAGATAGATGCTAGGATGTAGCACTTGGCCATCTCATTAAATTTCTACCAACGATCATATCGCTGTTTTTCCTCAAGAGGAGCATCTAATGAAGGAAAGTTAGGACATGGTTGAGCAATCACATATTTGTGCTCTTTAGCAGTAAAAACAATATCCAAATTTCTTTTCCAGTCAACATAGTTGGATCTAGTCAGTTTGTTTTGGTTCAGAATAGAAACAAGTGGGCTAAATGATGCCATGATAAAATCTGAAAATAATAAACATGAATATAATAAGTAAACAGGACATTATCAATTTAGCATATAAGCATATAATATGGAACCTTAACAAAACCATAAAATAATATATGCAACGACAACCCAATCTCATATTCAATATCCCTCAGCATAGAGTGAACATAAAATACTATGATTGATTGAGAACTATTCTCATTATTAGTGTTATCATGATAACTCTTATCAAACACTAATACTATACCGTTTTACATTTAGCCTCTAAGTAATAATAGTAAGAACTCAGCATGGAGGATACTATAATACTTAGTCTAGTGTATACCATTGTCTAGAACCATGTGTAACCACATTTCATCCCTTTAACAGGCTTATTTTGTAGTACTATGATAAAGCACCCTCCGCATGGAATGCAAAGCTCGAAACTAAGACAAGGTGTTTATCAAACCACTATAAACCAGGAAATTCAATCTTGTAGGACCATGAAATAAATACTCTCCGTATGGAATGCTAAGCTCAAGGCAAAGACAAAGTATAAATTTCACACTACTATGAACCAATAATGGAGGCTGTAAGATCCAACCTTTGTATCTCTCTCTCACTAGATATTTTAAATTAAAGGTTTTTAAGATGAAGAACCATAATAATGCTAGACACGTGAAAAATATAATCCTAATATCATTAGGAATAAATTTCATAATCCTAGCATTAATATATATATAACGTAATAAAAACTTTTATTACATATAAAAATTCATATTATATTATATTATATATAATATAAAAATTAATATATGTAATGTATAATTATTACATCTTATATATATATATATATATATATATATATATATATATATATGGGACATCAAGACGACGTCCATCAAGACAATTGCCATTGAATTGTCTTATTATATATAACGGTGGGCCATCAAGGAATTGTACTCCAAGACAATCCCGGAAGTAATGCTTTGTCTCATGCAAATTACTACATTATATATAAAAGTACATGCATGAACCGTGGGCCATCAAGGATTTGAATCCTTATACAATTAATATATTATATATAATATATAATATACGGCCAAGAAATGAATACACACAATTCCCATTCCCAGCAGGGCATGAAATGAATACACGCAAATGAGAATTATTGAATAACTACCCTCCATTTCAGTAACTACCACCAAAATAACTGCTCCTTTCAAATGAACATGATGGCTACAGTTATTGAATGTTCCCATGTCCAAATAGTAATGGCCTGTCGTATATTATATATTAATCATCTTAAAATTTATGAAACTTCAATCTATATATCATACAAATGAATCATAAAACCATGATTATCAAACCATGTCTACACAAAGATAACGGTTTTCTTAAATTCTAAAATTCAATCACACGCTATACAATCATGATATGAAAACCTGGCTCTGATACTAATTGAAGGAAAAATTCTGGTTTTGTATCTCATACAAAACACATAGCGGAAGCAGCAAACAAGGATCTATTTCATTCATGATTGATAACGTGCACTATGTAAATTTCAGAATTTAAGAACAAAATGGCGTACCTTGGTATGGAGAAATTCAAAAACAAAGATTAGAAGCACTTGGGAACACTTTTAATCTTCACTCCAATTCCACTTTACGCCCAAGATGTGTGGTCTCTCAATCAGTTTTTCAAAGAGAGAATGAAAGTGTATCTCACACTCTCTCACACACCGTTTCTTATTTGTTTTCTTTCTCACTAATAAAAATTTTGTATGTGTCTCCCTTTATAACTAACTGATTATCTAATTGGGTTGGCCTATTGGGCCTTTCCAATTGGGCTTTAGTGTGTGGCTTGGAGTGGGACCAAAAGGGACCAATAAGACACTAGCTCCAATGGGCCTTAGCTTTTCCGTCAACTCTTGACAAATCCAAAGTTACCATTAATTATATTTAATACCACTATATAAATATAATTGCACTCTAGGTCTTATTAATATATTATATCCTAAAACTTTATTATACATGCAACCCCTTCATAAAATATTCGTAGTAAGACAAAATCATAAATATAGACTGCCACTTTGTAAATTACTACATCTTATCCTTAAATACCCGGTTTAATTCTTTAAAGTTATTCATTATATATTTGTGAAATCCCATTTCATAAATATATACTTTAGTAATTTCTTACTAAAGTGGTTAGGCCTAACTCTCTGAATAACTGAACCCATTAAACTTATCTCAATGGAATATTTTATATCTCCATCAAGAGACTATGAATTCCATCTTGAGAATATATGTTCCATCAACACTAAATGTGGCTGTCCAACATACTGAGGTTTTGACCGTCACTTCAAATCTCACTCCTAATATATCAAAGCAACCTACACTTCATGATCAGGTTCATTATTCTCTCAGGATTAAGATTCATGCAAATAGAAGTCGTGAGATTTATTATTCATTTGATAGTCATTAGGAGAATAATAAATCTCACAGCGGTCCTGTTCAATATGTTTTAACTCTTAAAACATATCAAGATATCAACTAGAAGTCTCCACTTCCATAATCAAGACAAATCATCTTAATTGACACGTTATAGTCTTCGCAGATGAAATGCCCATTTTCATCACCGACTACGAACTATAAATTTTGAGTTTACAAAGAACTTGTGATCTACATCTTCTGTGATTTTTCACATAAGTCACATACAATGCATCTCATGGACAATATGATAATGTTCCATATTCATGTTACCATTATTTTAGATAATAATAAAATAACTTTATCAATCACAATATTAAGTCATACATCATGTCATACATAATGTCATACATAGCATCATACAATAGGATTTAAGGGCACTAATCCTAACAGAAAGATCTTCAAGTTCGGATCTAATCTAACGGCTATGTGCGGATCGCCTTTCACTGAGCTGGTTGTGAGATCGATCCCTTCAACTAGGAATTTCGACAAAAACGTATTAAAAGATTGCCAAAATACAGTCTTCGTCTTCATTGTAAAGCCTTGAGCTACCACCGGATTCCTCTTCCTCCTGAAATGAATGCAATGAAGCAAGCTACCTGAGGCAAGTAGCTAGTTGACTGTAGGTTTAGAGCACGCTAGGATAGATTCTAACTAATTCTCTCTCTTCGGCGAGGTTTGAACTTCGTGTGGTGGGAAGCGAATTGAAAACCGGCCTCAAATCCCTTCGAACTAGGCTTTTTTCTCCATTTTAAATGTTTCACTCACCTTATTCAACTATCTTGCATGGCTTTTTGGGAGGACCTTTTTCTTCCAATAAGACTATTGGGGCCTATTAATCAACACTCCTTGGGACCCCCAGGCTCTGGATGACAAAGCAGCAAGGACCTTCCATCAACAAATCTGGTCAGGCCAACAGCCAAAAAGGGGCTGTTGATTTGATGGGAGTTGTTTTTGTTGTTTTCCAGAGTAGACAGGCTTGGAGGGGAGTCAAAAAACCTCGCTAGGTACACTTTCTGAGCTAAGTTGGTGTTACGCCCGTGGATAGTAAGGCGGAAAGGCAAGCTTAGTCCATGGCGAAAGAGGGGCTCTCAAACAGCCTCTGTGCAGCAAATCGAGGGTTTTGGTGTCACTGAATCATGGGCATTTCCCCTCCGTTAGATAGAGATATATACACTCTATTTTCGGAACCATCTAATTTTTTGGAAATATCGAGGGTTACTGTCAAAAAAGTCCTCCTTTTTGGCACTTTTTGGAGTTCAATAGCTAGTAGTGCTATTTTTGTTTGCTTCTTATGACCAATAAGAAAGAAAGAGGCAAGCCCGCTAACCCCGATCTAGAAAGACCGATAATAGTGACCTGGGACCGGAAAGACCGACTTCCATTTTCTAGCAGGAGTCTCTGTGCTATGGCACTATCGGACTAATCATACTATAGGTCTAGAGTCTGCACGATCTTCTTCTAGCATAGTATAAAATACCAAAATCCCGTTCCTGAGCTTCCCGATCTAGTATGTGAGGCAGTCCCTCCAGCTTGTCTGGTTTACCGTGCTACCTCTGCCAAGATTCAAGATTTCCCCGTGGATTGCTTAAAGAGCTTTTTTTAAGCGAAAAAGACGCTGTTTCTAAGAGAAAGACTTCTTCAACTCCTTCCTATTCTAAACCTAAAGTGAAGACGCCTCCCCTTAGTTCTGTCTTTCTGTGCTTCTAGACGAATAGCGTAGTAAAGCAAGAAATGAGATTGTCATTTTTTATTATTATTGAACTTATGAGCGTAAGGGATCCCCCTACCTCACCGGATGAGGGGAGCCCGAGCGGTAACTCCTGAATGAACTCTTAGGTAGTCTCCTTTCTTATATGCACTACTTCCTATTTGATTGGAATTTATGTTCTTACTTGAAGGTTGGTCGTAGATCTCTTATTTTGGAAGTTGGCTGTGGCTTTATTTCCTTACTATGTTGGGAGTTCTCTAAGGCTAGTGCAGCGATGTGACTCAACCCAAAGGATTCATGGGTATTTCACAAGAAAGCAAATGTGCCTATCGTAATGATAGCCAACAAACTACAAGCTAGCATGAGAGATCAGGGACCTTTAGAGCAAGGTACATAAGGATGAGAATATCATCAAATATACATGATCTAGATGAAGGCATGATTATAGCAACACTTTGGGGATTCCTTAGAAGAATAAGGGTGTGCAATTCACCCTTCGCCTTCTTTAGTACGAAACCAAATCATGTTCACTTTGACTATAATTATTGCGAGGGGTACTTTATCCCTTATCACCTTGATCCAGAAGAAAGAAGCTTTTGCAAAGATTATATGGACTCATATCTAAAATTCGAAAAAGAGAGACTATTTCACGCAATAAGTGAGGATGAAGACCTATTAAAAGGAATCTTTTTCACAAAGCACGGATAGTGCGCTGAGTTAAAGACAGTCAGATTAGTGACGGATAATAATGAGACCGGTAGAATGGAAATCTTCATCAACCTCAGGAGAGATTGGCAAAGCTATAGGTTCAAAGAAAAAAAGAAGAATAAGCTACACTCTCTTTCCATTATTGACTTTGCAAAATCCCTTTGAAGAAACCTAACTTAGAAAAGAGAAGTGAGAAAAACAAAGAAGAAAGAAAGCAAAGTAGAGGTCAAGTTGCATTCTGAAGAGCCAGAACGGATCACTTGGCAAAAACAACTTCTAAAGCAAGAATGGAACTTTTGTCATTGTAATGTATGGAGAAATGAAGACCCAAACAAGATGAATTACGCAACCTGGCCCTTAGAAATCACTCCAAACAAGGTAGAAAACGGCAGGTAGTATAAAATCGATATCGATAACAACCAAGAAGTACTACTAAGACTCACGCTAGATAACGAAGATGAAGAGATGGAGACGGAGTTCCATTGGCAAACCTACAGGGAAATCTTAGCGAAAGAAGAGTATAATGCAAACTGGGAGACTGGCTAGCTTATAAAAAGTAAAATTCGCCCACTGTGGGGAGGATCAAGAGTGGAAGAATGACGACTAAGAATAAACAGAGGGAGGAAGAGGGATTTCAAATCCTAATATCTTCTCACGAGGGCGGATACGTTAAGGTCTTTGTTGGGAAGACCTTGCTAGCGAAGTAAGCAAGAAGAGGTATGCGCGGGTGCAGTAGTTCAAGAACTACGTTATGACTTGATCCCTTTAAAAGGGTAGGTAGGCAGCTTGAGAAAAAGATCTCAGGTTCAGTCGCCAAAAAAAACAATCGTTCGAATTCTAAAAACTCGAATAATAGGGGAACTGCGGGGAAAAAGGGTAGAAATCGAGGAGTAGCTATGACAAGGTGACTTCTGGTTCTTAACCCTCAAACACTACTTTGAACTTTTCAATCCTTCCTTCTTAACCCTTCACCCTAGCCTACGCTACGGTCCAAAGAAAAGTCCTCTCTGATTTCGAAAGAGTTATTTGATCAAAGGATTTATCATGTGACAAGCACTGATCGACATCTGCAAGGCGCTGCTTCAATCATCCAGATTTTCTCGAACCACACGTAGGCTACATCTAGCTATCAAAAGAGAAGCTCTTAGTCCTTAGTATACTATTATTACACTACCAGCACAGTAAAAGGAGACATAACCTAAAGGGTGGGCTAGTAGAGAGAGAGGATGAGGGGCCTCTCTCTTCAATTCTGTAAGGCAGAGAATGGCCATATAATCGATTTACACTTGATTTGGTTGCCCCATTTTGTAGCAGATGCTATCGATCCTACATTCCCCTAGCTACTAGTGCTATATTTAATACATTCTTTTCTATCTTTGCTTGCTCTACCCTTCCTACTAGGATAGAGATTCAAACAAGAAAGAACCTAGCTACTAGTAACTAATCGCATCTCCTTGCTTATCTCTCTTGAGCCCTCTGTCAAGAACTAAAAGCAGAAAGAGCATAACCATATGAGAATCGTTTGCCGCTGCCGCTGTTCTCTTTCTTTAAAGTGGGATTTTCGATCTCTTAGGCTGTCATTATGCACATTCCATTACATTGCATCATTCATTTACATTTCCATATATTTGCATCTAAATCATCCATTGATGGCTTCAGTCCACTGACTGGACTCTACTTCCTATCTTCACCTTCACAGAAGTTGAATCACAATAGCTTCAAAAAGTAGACCCAAAGGGGGTAAAGGAAAGGAAATCCAAAGGGCTCGGCGCCCGATTAAGTGGCATGTCAAACCACCGAGAGCAGACGGTTATACAGTCCCTAGCGCGTGCAACAAGGAGTATGGTGAAGCGCTACGCAAAGGTTTTTATTCGTTCCACTTTGTTGATCGTTGTAGAAAGAACAAAATATGGAATGATTGAGGTTGGGAAAACCCTGCCAAGAATCGAGAGGCAGGAGGGCACCAAAGCTACCACCAGACTAGCGAAAGGCTTCTCGACGAGGAGAAGGATGAGCGAATGACATCATGTATGGTATGAAATTACCAACCTACTTATTCTGGAAGTAAACTCCTCGCTACCGAGGCAGAAACGCTAGTAAGTTCGAGGCCTGCATTATACCCAAAGGGAAACCTGCAGCTAAGAGCCATTAAAGACCTTCACAGAGACCATACCTATAGGCCAAGTCTTCTATTTCAAACACATCCGTATCAGAACTGAACGAAGCAGGTGCCGGAACAGTGCATCCATCATTTTTTAAATGGTTAATGGATAGAACGGGGGCCTCCATTGCTCCTTCGTACTAGTGGCTTAGCTGCCTTAGTTTCCCTTCCTTACCGTATTCCTTTCCTTATTAACAGTCTTATTCTTTATGTCTCTAGTTTCTTTTCTCTTTCTTTAGTAGCTATCCTTGCTTCGGCCTTAGGTTTGACAGCTATGGTACTATAGACATATACAACTATGGTACTATAGACATATCTAGTTAGCCTTCTTCTTTCCTCGCCTTTGGCTTTTGGCTTTAGGACTAACTTAGTCTTCTTTAATAAGTAGATATTTAGTGAGTGACTCTTTCCGTCTTTAGTTTAGGTTCATTATGGCAGTTGTGAGTTTCGTCTCTTTATCAGTTAATTCGGTATCGTTTATAAATTGCACATATTAAGGGTAGTCTTTCCCCCAAGTGCGCCTAAAGTCTTATGATGATCCCTTAGCCCTAGGTTGGGTTAAACCATCAGGCTCGACTAAGAAATCCATGCTAGAGACTCCTACTAGTAACCATCCCCAAAATCCAGAGAAGTGTTCTTGAAGACATGGCGGGCTCCAAGCTTACACCCTTCTCTGTTACCAAATCATGGATCTTCCAGAGAAGACCAAAGCGAATGAGCTCACTTGATTCGCATCTGATCCTCCATAATTTCTCATAGACTGATGCAGAAAAGAAGTAACTTAAGGAAACATCGGGTGAATTCGCGACACTCCAGTACGAATGGACGTACCGAAGCCAATCCTTCATCCAGTTCCTGAGCAAAGACCACTCAAGGAAAACCCGGACTCTTTCTGTTGGAAATAATTCATCAAGAGCCACCTTTCAATCCGAAGGTTTCATCTCTTTAAGATGGAAGGAGATAATGAAACCTCGAAGATAAGGAAGCGAAAGCTCACTCTGCCAAGCCACAATTCTAATGGATAGTCATTGTGACCTCGAGGCTTGGTGTACATAGCAAGAACCCACTTAAAGTGATGAGATCTTGTATGACTGAGTTTGGCAAGGACCCTATAACCTCCACCACCTATCCTTACTAAGGTAGAGAACCTTCGTAATGAATGGATATTTTTTACATATAGCCATCAGACCATATGGATGATGGTAAGCAAGCAAACAACAAGCAGACATGGCAGAAAAATCCACGCGTCCACCCTTGACGCAAAAGCGCTTAGCAAACTCAAATGCACCAGTGTCAGAAATCAGAGATTTTTGAGTTGAAATTTGAACTCCTAATTTCTGAAGACACTGAAAATAAACTTCAGCAACTTGTGCATCAGTGATGACAACATCATCACCGAGCACATTGATTAGGACACATCAACTAATATGGCTTTTGAACAAGACCTACCGGCTTAGGGGTAGTTGCTACTAAAATGGGTGTACCTGGAACGGGGTTCTGATATCTAAACGGATCCGCTATAGCTACTCGATCTCGATTCAAATGGCTCTGGATCTGTCTCTACATTTTGAATATCTGTAACAGGATATGGAACTCAATATCTATCTTAAATTGGAAGGGATGCTATTGGTGCTATCGGTACTGCTCTCGTTATCATCGACAGATATGCCTCTTTTTCTATTAATGGGCGTCTTTCTCTACTGCTATGGATATGCTTCTGCTTCTACTGATGCTTATGGATTACTTGTTGGATCAAACCCAAAAACGGATAGGTTTGATCGGCCTAGCCTTGGGTGGTGGATCGAATGAACACTCAATTGCGTCATCATGGCAGCGATGGATGTCCAACCTTTATATCTCTTCCTTCTCAATAAAGGCGGGGATGGACTCTGAAATAGTCCTCCGATCGGTTCCGACAGTCTTTTCTTCACCTTCTCTTCTTGGCATGATCCAGGCGTTCAAGCTAGCAGATCAAATCATGGGTTCTCATCCCCAACGTTGGGAGAGGCAAGTGAGTCGGTTGGTTGAAATGCGGTTATGCCGGGTGGACTAAAGTAAAGTGGGAGGTGGCATCGTCTAACGTATAATAGGAGCACGCTTGCTTTTATTGTTTTACTCTGCTTATAAGTTGAGAAACTGCTACGTCTGCGTGTTCTCATCTAAGTAAGATGTACAGTGCTCGCGGAGCGCACTTGCGAAGGACCAACGACGAGCTATATAAAGGATAAGCCCAATCCAACGGAAGGGAGCCTCTAACTTGCCTGACCAAAGGAGAAGAAAAGAAAAGAAGAGTAGTTGAAAAGGAAGGAGTATGATCATCATCTTATGGAATGGGATTAGCTTTTGCTAAAATTTAGGAATGCCCTACGATCAGCCTCAAGGCTAGGTTCAGGTCCGGCTACTACCGCATGGCCATGAGAGATGCGATTCTGGATTTTCCCTAGTGAACGAGGGGCGGCTGCGCTTCTCTCTTATGGATAAAGGCAGAGATCACCGCAACCTGGAGCTGTATAAGGGGGTTCTATAAGTTTAACGCCCCGTCTAAGGCTCGACCGAGCTGTACAAAACAACGAAAGCTATGAATGCATGGGGAAAGGCAAGACCCAACCCCAATCGGAAAACGTGATCTACTATAAGATATATTGAACCAGAAGAGGAAAGAGCGAGCCACAGATCATAGCCTTATAGGCGAGTTGGAGAGCCTTGAATAAGTCAAGGCTATTCACCTGAATTGTGGACAAAGAAGCTTCCTCGGGATGGGCTTCTAGCACACATCATCCAGTCAAGCACTCCTGCTTTGGTGGTGTGGCTCCAGCTTAGAGAGTAAATCAGCGTAGTGAAGTATTTAAGGAAGCTCCTTCTTCTATGAAGTGCCAGGACACAGATATAGGGTTGGTTTCAGGGCATAAGAAGTGAAGATCTGAGATTGCATTACACGATCTAAAAGAGCGAAAGGCTTCCTAGTGGGCTCGGATTCTTGGTATAGATATAAGAAAGCCAGTAGAGCTAAATAGAGGTAGACTGTACTTCTATGCGTACTGAGCTGAGGTGCTAATGCTTCCCACAAGGATAAACTATCTTAGTCATACTTCCTTGATAAGTGAGACTTCCATGAAAGCACAGATAAGAATAATCTTAGTATGCAAGGACTGAGGAGCTTCGGTGTGTTCTTTGCTTTTATTGAATATCCTCTGCTACTGCAAAAGGAAATGGTTCTTAGGTCGGTGAAACAGTCCCTGTAGCTAAAGTAAAGCCAGTTCATTCATTCATGGCCATCGGTCTAGTAAGGAAGAAGTGAGCTGTAGCCTTAGTCTTAGTACGCGCAAGGGCTATCGAATGTGCCAGTGAAAAAATCAAATATTGTTTGTGTGCCACGAAGGGCCTACCCCTTGAAAATGGAAGGGCATGGAGAAGCGGATTCCTACTTCTTAATAGAATAGCTTGATCGATCACCATCCTTACTTCCCTCGAGTTGGTATGCTTGTGTGTCAAGCAATCCTGCTTCAGTAGTAGACTTCCTTCAAGGAAATCGCTTCAAGCAATGGCTTTGGATCGACCTGACTTCTTAGAGAGGAAAGCCAGTGAATGAATGAATGAAATCTGTTGAATGAAGAAGTCTTTATGGCTTAAGCTACTAGCGGACCTCCAACATTGAGAAAGTCAAGCATGTCAGCACGCCCCCTACCTATGTAGTCAGCTTCTAGGTAGTTTGTAGGATTAACCGCTCGCTATTGGAATCGGTCTATTTAAATGGCCTATCTCCAGATGTATGTATTCTTGAAGTGCCTTTCTCATAGTTCCCTTCCCGGGCATTGATTGAGAGGGAGTAGACTTCCCCACTAAACAAGGAAGGCAGCAATCTCTTTAAGATTTAAGATAGAAGGGCAATCCCCAAAAGAAGCGGCCAGAGGAGACATTCATTAATAACGGATCTCGACCCCTCACCCGTACTGATGGGAATGACGGGAACTACATCTTAAGATGCCGAAGCCGAGGAACTGAACCAATTACTTTAAAGGACAGCATCCCGGACGGATAAAGAATCAACTAGGAAGACTAGGTAGAAAAAGAGAATCTTACCCGCAGTAGCGACAATCAGGAACACTACTTCTATAAGATGATTCTCGCCATTTTCCTTACAATAGGGGCATTGACTTCAGTCTCAACTAGACCTAGACCCAATAAAGCTCGAAAAAGCAGGATTGCTTAAATGGAAAGAACAAAACGGAAAGGACAACCAAACGAAACTGCTAACAGCAGAAGGCAGTATGTATATTATATATAGTAGAGCTCGCTTACCATACAAAACCAGGCCTTTAAGGCTGGAGTGGAAGGGAGAGTAGACCCGAGAGCTGCAATAGTAATTAGTATTAGAGCACCGGCCCTTATCGAGACAAGAGACCATACATTAACTATGGCAAAAACATTCAATGGTCTGCGATCTCCCTTCCTCAAAGAAAGGAGAAGAAGCTATTGAATAGTGTCTTATAGAAAGAGTATAAATAACATCTTCAACGAAGCCGGTAAGGAACGGAATTGACAAAATTCACCAGTGAAAAATATAAAATCTTGTTCCGGGGGAAGGCAATGAATAATGAATAGGAAAGTAAGATTAAGAAGAAGAAAGAAACTCTACAAGACTATGCTACAATAGAAATAGGGAGCAAAAGCCGGATCTGTCAAAGCCTTGCCTCTTTCCTCCTACCGAATCATCAGAGACATGAAATCACATTACTGTAATGAATGAAAAATTTGGGTTGTCGAGTGATAGGGGTGATGAGTGGATCTCCCAGACAGCGAGCAAAGAGCAGAGCGACAATGCAAGGAGGTAGGTGCCTAATTTAAGCGATTAACTGTCCCTTCTTCCTTACGAAGTAGGAGCGGAAGCCGAAAGGCGTAGAGAAAAGAAAGGCGATTACCCTGATTTTGTCACAAGAATTGCTGTTGAGCTGGGACTAAGAAAGGTCAGCGATTGATTTGAACAGCAAAAAATCCGGATCTGAGACACTAGAGAGATGAGAAAGATTAAGAGAGCTATTCTAGCCAAAGAAAAGGCTATGGGGCACGAGAAGTAAGGAACTAGTTCTGGTAGAAAGGTCACCCGAGGCAACTCAACTAAATAGGTCTAGGTGGGGAAGTGAAATTAATCCTTGTTCATACATGGGCTTTTCTAGTACGAAATGAGCCACTTCAAATAGGTTCATTGCTTCGGCCCAGAATACGATTAATCTGGCATGGGCTACATGAGCTCCCAGTAATTTACCAGATAAATTGATAAGTCGGGCATTCCCGGCCCACCAAGCGAAACCTGTGGTTTCTTGGTCACAACCGGCTAAGGCTAAAGTTCCATTAAAGAGCGTTTCCAGGGGGTAGAACCTCCTCAGGGAATATAAGGTTTTCATGAGGCTGATCTTGAGCCGCCATCCAAGCACGAATGCCTTCATTTAAAAGAATATTTTTGGTGTAGAACGCCTCAAATTCAGGATCTTTCGCTGCACGGATTTCCTGAGAAACGAAGTCATAGGCGCATAGGTTCAGAGCCAAGCCGACTACTCCAAGAGCACTTATCCATAAAACAGTTACTGGTACAAATAACATAAAGAAATGTAACCAACGTTTATTGGAAAAAGCAACCCCAAAGATTTGGGACCAAAAGCGGTTAGCGGTGACCATTGAATAAGTTTCTTCCGCTTGAGTTGGGTTAAAAGCACGGAATGTATTTGCACCATCACCATCTTCAAATAAAGTATTTTCTACGGTAGCACCATGAATAGCGCATAGAAGGGCAGCGCCCAATACACCGGCAACCCCCATCATGTGAAATGGGTTCAATGTCCAATTATGTAACCCTTGGAAAAAGAGGATGAATCGAAATATAGCTCCGACACCAAAACTGGGCGCAAAGAACCAACCAGACTGACCTAGCGGATAAATCAGGAATACAGAAACAAAAACAGCAATTGGAGCAGAGAATGCGATTGCATTATAAGGTCGCAATTGAACAGATCGAGCAAGTTCAAATTGACGTAACATGAAACCTATTAGTCCGAAAGCGCCGTGGAGAGCAACAAAAGTCCACAGACCGCCTAATTGACACCAACGAGTAAAATATCCTTGTGCTTCTGGACCCCATAGTAACAACAAAGAGTGTGCTAAACTATTAGCAGGAGTAGAAACTGCCGCGGTTAAGAAGTTGCAGCCTTCCAAATAGGAACTCGCCAATCCATGTGTATACCATGAAGTTACAAAGGTTGTACCTGTAAACCAACCCCCTTAATTCGTCGAGTAAATAGGGAAGGTATAGGTTTGCTATGAATGACCCAGTATCGAATACTGGTAATAATATCAGCAAAAGAACGTTCTCCCGTGCTTCCAGACATGCCGAGCTCCACATATTCATGTACAGTAAAAGGGGGGATCGATTCTGTGAAAGATAGGATCAGTAAATGGAAATTCACTGAGATTTCATCTTTGTGAGATCTTCAATAGTGGTACCGAGGGTGTCTTTAGAGTATACCGAATCCGTATAGCTATCCTTCTTCTGACACAGCAACGCAATTTCAATCAATATAGAAAAGAAGTGATATAATATTTCTTTCTTCCTTTCTTGTTGCTTGTCAATGCAGAACCATGTGCCATTCAATAGAAAATTCCTCTCTTGTAGTATAGGGTTTCTTTCCATTACTGGCTTCAGACTAGAAAGATCTGGTAAAGTGTGAGTCCGACCTGTTGGGTTCTAATAATTCATGAAAGAGATTATCATATTCCCACAATTCAATTAGATGCGAAATCTATAAAGCCCCTTTTCATGGTTGTAGAAAAGGTTTTTTGTTCGAATCCTTTCATTTTAAGGAATTGGTTGGTTATACAATAACAAGTTTTTAAGTATATAGAGTCTTCGATGAAAGAAAGAGAACAAACAATTCCATAATTGGAACAATCAATATTCGTGATGCAAGCATTGCTGTATTAGATCCAAAGGTTTTTTTCTTGACCTAGCTACAAAGATGGGACTCTGTAATATTGAAAGATAAAATGTAAAACCCAAAAGGAAAAGAACATAGGAATTACTAGTCTTAGAATCGAGTTAGACTAAAATAAAGGTTTGATTTCATCGAGTGATCGTGCGATACTTTTTTTCTTCTTATTCGAGATATTATGTGCAATTAATGAACCTACTACTGAATCTAATGAGTTAAAGTAAAGTCAAAGTGTTAGTTGGCCGTTGTTCATTCCAAAATAGAAAATGGATTCGATACAATTCTTTTTACTTTTTTTTAAAGAGTTTCCGTATCTTGGTAATGGGGTCTGTTGATTCGGAAATCACGGGATGGGTAAATGTAATAGATCATGAATCCACTTTTTTTTTCTACCTCTGTCACTCTATCTTTCTTAGTGCCGTCTATAATGATAATGACTGATGAATCAAAAACTGTCAATTGGTATTTTTTCTTATCCTCGAATCTTGCAAAAATGGAAACTTAGGTAAGTTTTTTAAAAACTATTATTATATAAAAAGTTATAATATATAATAATAACGTATCTCATTTAGCTCCTTCATGCCTACTATAGCTAGTTCTTTCGGTTTTCTACTGGCGGCTTCAACTATAAGCCCAGCTCTATTTATTGATCTGAGCAAGGTACGACTTATTCGAAATTCATTGAATGAACAATTCATAAAAATGAAAGTTTCTGTGAGATTCCGGGTATGGAAAACTTCCTTCCCGCGTCAATTTCTAATTCTTGGTCATTGAGATTCATGGGCGATTCGGATGTTTATTTAGGTTTGGAACCCTCTCTTTTTTCCCCTTTCAAACAAATCGAAATGATTGAAGTTTTTCTATTTTGAATCGTGTTAGGTCTAATTCCTATTACTTTGGTTAGATTATTCGTAACTGCATATTTACAAGACAAACGCGGTGATCAGTTGGACCTTTAATTAATTAACATCTCTTTTGTTTTTTTACCTTCCCCTTTTTTTAATCCACAGGAGGTAAATTTCGGGTTGCTGTTCAAGTTAGTGAAGTTATTCCATTGTAAATAGGACCTAACAAGAACGGAATCACGCTCTGTAGGATTTGAACCTACGACATCGGGTTTTGGAGACCCACGTTCTACCGAACTGAACTAAGAGCGCTTTATTATCACAGTAGATACGACTATAAAGAAAAGGATTCTTTTTTTTTCCCTTTGTGCTTATATCTTGGAGGAAATCTATGCAATTTGTAGCACTTATCAACAACATGACCCACAATTTCACAATATGTGCAAACATGCCTCTCTTTCTTCGAATTACTACTCTTTCCTCCTTGACTGCCATGATTCCCACCTTGATTCCAACCTTGAAACCCCTTGGGATTGGAATTATTAGCAATGACCAAATCCTAAGGATTTAGCAGACAAAGCTGTTGGCTCAATGACCAAATCAACTTGACCAATTTGCCTACGTTTTTCCTCTTGCAAAATCAAAGAATAGGCTTTATTCATAACAGGTAATGGCTCAGTGATCAAAATTTGACTTGTAACAGTGGAATAAATGTCATTAAGTCTCATGAGAAAACGAAGAACTTGATCCTTTTGCTGAGCATTCAATTGATTTCGTTGAGTACCACAAGTACAGATACAGGTGCAAGCAGAAAAGAACTGATAATGCACAAGTTCATCCCATAAAATCTTGAATTTGGCGAAGTAAGAACTCACCGATAATGAACCTTGTGAAAGATTTGAAATTTATTTTTGAATCTTAAGGAATCTTGGAACATTTGGCTGTGAAATCCTATCATGCATATCAATCCATAACTCCCTCACAGTGTGAATGTACATCACACTAGTAAGAAGATCCTTGCTTAAAGAATTCACCAACCATGAAAGAATAGTGGTGTTTGCTCTGTGCCAAGCATTGTACGAAGGATGAGAAAGATTAGGTGTGGGAATAGAACCATCGAGAAAACCAAACATGTTTCTACCACTCAAAGATAAAAATGCAGCCCTTGACCAACTAAGATAGTTTTCTAGACCAATCAGTGGTTGAGAAACTAGAACAACATCTATAGGTGGAATGAAATAAGGGCTTGATGGATTGGTATTTGCATCATCCATTGAAGATGCTTGAATGGACGATCTGTGATTTGCAGTATTGGAAGTATTAGTGGGAAGAGTTTCTGAATTTGAAACAGGGTTGGAAGCGAAAGCCATTGACGAGCTATAGAAGCTCTAATAAAGAAAGCTTTCCAGAAACTATTAAGAAGAAACTAATTCTCTAAATTGATTGAAATGAAAAACTTAGTTAATTTACATAGAGTCTCTCCCTTATATGCACACAACAGAGGAAGAAGAAAATGAAAGAGAAAATCCTAACTAACTCTTAACAAACTAATTGACTAATCAATAAGCAACAACTGTACACCATTAATCAATTACACATGCCAACAATCACACGTGCTAGTTACTTAAGTGCAACTACATCATTTTCCTTTAATTTCCCTTTCTTTTTTCTTTTTATCCCAACTATGTTGTTTTGCTCTGTTACTTCTTCACTATAGTTCCAGTCTTGTTTCTTCTTGACTGAGGTGTCTTTCTTCTTAACTTCTTTCTTCTTGACTGAATTCTCAACACTGAGTTGAGTGAAAGTGGATGAGAGAAACGTAGCGGTGACCCAAAGAGCAATGACATGGAAGCCAACTGACTCCAACGGGCTTCTAAGGTTTTGTTGTTATTACTTTATTAAACTTCCAATGGTCTCACTCTGATGGCCTTGTGTTTCTTCTTCGTCTCACACCTCTTAACCTGTATATGCCTCTCATAAAATTCAACCATGTGAAAAAAATCAACATGAGGAAAAAATAAACCATATAGTTACTTAACTAAAAATTATACTTCCATTTTATAGGGAAAAAAATTACATGACATAATTTTAAAATGGAAACCTAAAAAATAGCACCTAAGTACTGTACCTAAATTTTGTCCTTAGAAATAAGGAAAGAACTAGTCGCAAACCCATGCGATGCACGATATAGTTTTAAATCAAATGTTAACATGTTCAGGTTTAAACATCTCTCTAATTTCAACTATTAAAAGCTAAATTGGCTCTAATATAAGATGAAACATGTAATATTATGAAGTAACATTAAAATTGAGATAAATACAAATATTATGAAGTAATATTAAAATTGAGATAAATACAAATATTATGAAGTAATATATTACAATAATCATAATGTGCTCTTACATTTGGTTTAATAAGTATTACAAAAGAACCCGTGTGATGCACATAAGTCCCAATACCATGTATTTTTGCTATGACTTTTTTTATTTTTCAATTTCATTTATTTTATGACTTCCACTAAATATTCAATGTATTCATTATATTTAAAAAACGTTGAAGTAAAGTTGTATCCTTAAATAACTAAATATAAGAGTTCAATTCCTCTCTGTTTCAATTTAAAACCAAATTGTGCATTATAGCAAAAAAATTTCCTTTGTTCCAATATGTCTTTAGTACCAAAATCACAAATCCATTAAACCAAATTGTGCATAGAAAATCTTAGAGATTGAAAGACAACTTTAAAGTGTTTTTTGTATCTTCTTCCTTTGTTGCTTTGTAGTAGTCCCTGAATATGCCCTTTTGTTTTCCTTGAGTATAGATGTTGGTGTGAGCTACACATTGCTTTCAACATCAAGTTTTTGAAATTTTGTACAATCACCATCTTCTTCAGTTGATAAGTTGTTGCTACATTCATTTGAAGTATCGCTGATGTAAGCCTGGCAATAGAACAGGTTGAGGAATGTATTACAACATATACATCTTAAATTTCATATTTGTAATTTTGTTAACTTAAAGAATACGTACTTCTGTCATTTTATCAAGTTGAATTGTTTTGTCAGTTTCTTCAAAAGAGTCAAAAAGTTTCTTGACAGTGTAGAATTCCAATCCATACTTGAGATTATAGTCATTTAGTTGAATTTGGAAAACAAATTGTTTTCCTTTCAGATTTTCTATTTGCACAGGAAGGATGACTTCATCGGGCTCCTAATAAAAGTAACATTTTTCAAATTTTACACTCAAGTAAAGTTTAGTAAATATTAAATAGTAATTTTTCTGCTTCTGAATCAAATAAAATGAATGTGGCCATTCCTGAGCTATCTTCAACCTTTAATTGAATTCTATACTTGATAAAAGAAATGGCATATATAATGTTAATATCATATTAGTTACTGTGTATTTTAATATAAAAAGTAAACATTTTCATTTTGTGTACCTTGGGATTGGGAAGCATGCCTTTTTGTTACAATTGTCGCACCATAAAAATTTATCTATTGACTTTACCTTTTTATGACATACTTCGCAAGAGATAAAGTATCAACCATAATAATCTATGTCAATGTTTATAATCTTTCTTTGAAAGGTAAAGATAGTTTTCTAGAAATTGAATTTAATATCAATCAATTCATAATTTTATAGTTAAATTTTGTAAAAGCAGCTCTATGGTACATAAAGAAATGTTAAGGACACAATGTTATTGTTGAAAGTATTTTTTTCTTACCTCATTATCAAAGTCCTACATAATTTTTGTTATTTCACTTATGGTTCTTCTGTTGATGTTCATCTCTTCTTGAATTGTCACTTGTGGTTTGAATTGCTTTGACATTTTGTACTATTGGTTGGTTATTTTCCACCAGCCTATTATATTACATAAAGATATTAGACATAGTATTGTAGAGACTGTAAATATATTAAAAATGTGAATCCAAAACAAAACACTTACTGATCTTTGAATTCAGCAGTCTCAGGAATGTCCAAATCAATATAAACTCTTGTTCCACTTGTTGATGATAAGTTATACTCTCTTGCAATGCACGAGATTCATTAGAAAAAAAGTACATTGAAGTTTCAATGGAATCATCACAGTAACAGAGAGAGGTCTATATCTAGACATGGCGAAATGGGTCAGAATTTTTTGACCCGATCCGACCCGCCCGTCTTGCCACGTCTACCAACATTGAGTAGATTGAGATTGAGGTATAATTCTTATAAAATAATTACTTATTCTTTACTTAATATGTTATGTACTCCATTATAGTTTGTCATTCTTTACTTGCCACCTTCATTTTCTCTTCCTGCTTTAAACAGATAAAAAATTATACTAAGATTAGCTTCTAGAAAGCTGGAACAAGAGTTGCACCAATTTTTGGTATCAAGTGTTTTGTGGTAATTGGTAAGTGGTAACAATATCACCAATGGGAATCTAATCACAGTTAAAGAACTCATAAACAATTGACAGATTGCTTCTATTGCAAAAAAAAAAAAAAAACTTGTTTGAAAAATATCGGTCAACTCGACCCGATTGACCCGTTTAAAAATGACCCGTTTTAACCCACGACCCGATCGACCTGAACTCGACCCGACCCGACTCGCCTGTTTTGCCACGTCTATCTAGATCAGAGGGCATAGTATCTTGTAGACATGTGTTTGAAGACAAAAATAATGTTGTTGAGCAATACAATATTCAAATCTAAAAAATTAAACACTGTGCTTGATCAAGGGCATTTCTAAAATTTTAACAATATTGAGCTACACTCTACAATTTTCTGTTTGTGTTAAAAAAAGTTTTAAGCACTTGGGTCACATGGGCTAGAAAAAATCTACCCACACCAATTTCGCTAAGGTAGCATAGCATCCTCAACATATAGGATATTTATACATAATAAGTTACAATTCAAATTGATATGAAGCTTGCATAAAAAAAAATTATCAATTCCAACAAATAACTTGTGCACAACATATAATTAAAAAGTAAAAATAAATACATTTAGCCCATTAAACTCTTCTTAATGACATAAAAGAAATTTAGACTTAAAAAAATAATTTATTATATCAAATTTATAAAAATAACCATATAAGTTTTTCTTATATAAAGAGGGTCTCAAGAAATGTATCAGATTTCAAAAAAAAAAAAAATTAATTTTTTTAGAAACACTATAAACTTAGACCAACATGGCATGCTTTAAAATAAATAAATAAATAAATAAATAAATAAATAAATATATATATATATATATATATATATATATATATATATAACATTGATATTAGGTACCACCTTCAGGGTCTAATCCACGGTTTTTGAGCTCGTGGTACTCTTGACAAATAGCGCAAAAAAAGCAGCAGAAATGTACACAGCAATTCCCACACGGCTTTGATGGCAAGGAATACACTACAAGAAAATTTTTTATTTTCAACGGTTGAAAACATCGAAAAAAGTATTTTTGACGGTTTAAGTGACCGTTGAGAACCACCATTAAAAAATGTGTCAAAACTTTTTTTCTACACCTTGTATAATCGTCGAAAAATGTGATTCACCTTTATCAACAGTTATTGAACGTCGAATTGTTAGTGAAAACTGTTGAAATATATGTTGTCTTGAGATAAATTTCAACAATTTAAAACCGTTGAAATAAGTATTTAAAAAAAAAATTAAAGCAATACTCTTTGCTATGAGTGTCTTTCCAGTACCAAGAGGCCCATATAGCAAAATTCCCTTGGGAGGCTTCACTCCAATATTTTCAAAAAGCTGTGGATGCCTTAAAGGCAATTCCACCAACTCACGAATCTGATTTATGTTAAAGAAATCAACATAAATCGGTGAAAAATGGAAGACGATGGCTGTGTAACACCAAAGTACTTAACTCAACTTATTTATCCACCATAAAGCAAAAGTATTAGTATTAATATTAGTAGTTAGTACTAAAGAAGATGGCAATAACACTACGATCACAATGTGGGAACTCTAAATTTGTAAACTTTAATACATTGGTGGTGGTGAAGATATTGCACATTATAAAATCTCTAGTAAGGATTCTAAGCAAATTGTAAGCATCTTGGTTAAACTGCATGTCTTGTCAAGTTCAAGTCAGGAAAAGACAGATCCATGCACCTTTGATTCTCAACCTTACAAGGCCTTTGGTCAATGCCTCCATGCACTTGTAAATTAGTACTCTCCATTGGAACTGCTAGCACCTTTGAAGATCTGGTGCAATCAACATAGAAACAAGTTTTTCTATGGCTAAACTAATGTCAACAACAGACCAACAAAAAAACAAGAGAGTAAGTGCAAAACATCCTACTTAGTGAAATGACTACTCACAAGTTATTGAACGGAGGTAAGGCAACAGCTAATGAGAACAAAAGGATAGGATTGAATCCTTTTAGCTTTTTGGAACAGGAGTTTCATCATGAAACTTGAAATCTTACCAAAAATCACTGGGGTGCCAGATTTTCCTTTTGATCTGAATCCGAAGTGATATCCTATAAACATCCCAATCAGATCAGAACAAGTCAACCCAAAAGCATACACACACACACACACACAAAAACATCCTTTACCTTTTTACTAGTTTTATCAAAAGTTAAAGTATTTTTTCTTCTTTGAGCAACCATAGATGACAATGAACTTAGTTGCTAAATGCTCATTAACAAATAAGGTAAAGAACTTTCCATATCCAACCATGCCTCACCTCTTATATTTTGTAACTGCAACACCCTTAATATATATAGCACCTAACATCCCTGTAAGACAAAATAACAAAGAAAGTAAAGTAAGTAAGCTGAAAAATGTGTACTCTTCATCTCACTAATTGACAGTCAAAAACAACATTTACCATAAAAGGCCCACTAATTTCACCCCTGCTGATCAAGTTTAGAATATACCATAAAACTTCACCCATGCTTTCACAATATTCAGTGTAATGTAGCGTATGCACTATATTCTTAAAATATAATGCTCATGAAATATGTAATACTTCCAACATCAATAAATAAATATTTTGAATTTCATGTACATGAATGTACACCCTTTTTTTTTTAAAAAAAATGTTAAGTACTACTACTATGTAGACCCTGCTACTCCAAGTCTAGTGAAGGTACACCTATTAAAACATACTTTGTGTGACATTTCTCAAACATTAATGCACAACGAATCAATAAAAAGGCATAAAAATAACAAAAAACAAATTTGAGAATAGAGGAACAAAGACATTGAGCGATCCAAACGAGTCAATTCATCAAAAGGCATAATTATTCACAGCAAAACCGAATAATAAAAAGCCCTAATTTCAATATTCCAAACAAGTAAAAGAGAGAATGTGAACGAACCTCGTTCGATGTAAGCCATGAGAGAGAGAAATTCTAGAGTCTTCACCAAAGTCCGAATAAAGATGAATATGCAAAATTGCATATAAGGCAACCGACTCGAATTCGACGTTAGTATTTATGATGACTAGTTTGGACTACTACATTCAATTCAGTGAAATCAATTCGATGGCGATGATCTTGATGAGGAAATCAAAACGAAAATCGTAAAAAACAAAAAAAAACCTAAACTCTGTTTGGTTGCCTAGAAAATAATAAAAAATAGAAAGTTTTGAGAGAGAGAGAGAGAGAGAGAGAGAGAGAGAGAGCAGAAGGATTAAAAAAAATTAATAGTAAAAAAGCAACTAACGTGTTTTTATTTTCAACATTCTATATAACTGTTGATAAAATATTTAATTTATTTTTTTCCATGTCTATCCGACTGTTGATATAACTTTTTCCTATTTATTTATTTTTTTAACACTATTTCAACAGTTATGGCAACTGTAGATTTTTTTTTTTTTTTTTTACATATGTTTCAACAGTTATACCAACTGTGGAAATAAATATGTGAATTTCTTTGTTTTACTCAACAGTTGTGTATAATTGTAGAAATTTAAGGTTTTTATCAACATTTTTTAGTGACCGTTGATAAAAATATGTTGAAAAAACTCAAGTTTGTTATAGTGAATAGTGGACTCTCAATTTGGCTCGGTATGTGCATGTCTATTTCTATTTCTATTTCTATTAACTATATAAAAATAGGCCATGCCTCTACAGTGACATTTTGGTTTAGTGAGTGTTGTCCTCTTCTTTTCTTTTCTTTTCTTTTGCTTTTTTTTTTTCCAAGTTTTGAACAGTAGCTACAGTGCCACTTCTCCAGCTTTTTTTCGGTCTTCTGTTTTTTTTTTCATATATATATTGTTATACTGACACAACAAATTTCACAATATTTTCACAATTATTGAGATGTCAATTTCTTATAAATTAAAATAAAATAATAGAATATGAAATTGTGACCAACCACAACTGAAAAAAAAAATGTTTTGTGAAAATGTTGTGACACTTGTTGGGTGAATGTGTAAAAGCTATAGTACCTTTGGTTTGTTCAATATGTACTGTTCATTGCTTCTTTTTAATTTTTTTTTCAAAGAGCGAATAAGCTTATGAATAGTGTTATAAACAATATTTTTGGTTTAGTGACTTACCTTTTCCCCCCTTTTTTTTCCCTTCAAGTTCACCAACTTGGTTTGAGCTTGTTGTTTTCTTTTAAAAGATCTTTATATGTTTACTTTCTACTTGTAATGTAAGCTTATATTGTATACACACAAAAAGTAGCAAATATAATATACATTTGCAAAAAAAAAAAAAAATTGTACAAATTTTGCAAATGTGTACAACATTTACTAATTTTTATGCATTTACAATATAAATTTACATTGTAAGTGCAATATTGTGTGTGTGTGTGTGTGTATATATATATATATAAAGAGTGAATGGAAAAAGTTACAGTAATTTCGTTACAGTAGTTTTGGTTTGTTTAACCTTCACTATTTTGCTAGCCCTTTTTATTTATTTATTTATTTTATTTTTTGTGAATGCATAAAGTTGTAGTATATTTGCTATATTATTTTTGATTTGTCCACAATAATTTTCGCAACACTTTCATAACAAATCAAATATAGTAAATCGTTATTGGTTCTAATTTAAACTTATCAATGAAACTACTTTTTTGCCCACTAATAACAACTTGTAGTAACCTACTACTTATGATTTGTTGTGAAAATGTCATGAACATAACATTTTTTTGTGTGAAAAATGTTAAGACATCTTGATGTTATCACAATATTTTCAAAATTGCTGAGCTGTCAATTCTTTACAAGTTAAAATAAAATATAACAAAATTATGAAAGTATTATGAAAATGTTGCGTAATTCTGTTATGTTTTTAGAAATTTTTTGTTGGTTTAATTAACTTTGTTGAGCCAAAATTCACTATTCCACATATAATTTTCTTGGATTGATTTTTTGTATATTTTTTTCTTTACACACTATTTTTAGTAAAAACACATAGTTTTGCACACAAAAACAAAAACTTAGGAAAAAAACATTTTTAATCCTTTATGTTTGGGGTAGTTTACAATTCTTCCTTAAACTTTAAAATCAAGCAATTTTTCCGTTAATATTTTGGAAAAGAGCAAATATGTCATATTGTTATTCTCTCAGTTAAACCCTAATGAAAACTTATGATTCTTAAAATATTTTATTGTGTAATGTCTAAATTACTCCTACTAAATTTTAACATCCTAAAAATTTTCTTTATGTATTTTGAGTTTTAAATGATAAAAATTCTTAGAAAGTTAGAATGATGATATTAGGTGTTTTATTTTTTATCTAAAGAATGTTGATTTTCTAGATTTAAATTTTCAAAACTTATAATTTATCTAATGAAAAATTCGATGACACATGCCTTTTGTTATCCTTTTTTTTTTATTTTTTATTTTATAATTTCTTAGTAAAACTAAGTTGTTTATTGTTGGAAGATGATGATATTCATTATCATTCTTAGAAGTTTTTAGAGAATAGATATATTGTCTTTAGCAAGTAGGTACTAAAAAACTATTATAGTTAAATAAATATTTATATGTTAAATAGCTATCTAACTTTGTGGTTGATCAAAATTCTTAAACGAATGAGATTAACTTTTTACAACATAATTATCAAAATTCTTAAAATTAATATGTATTTTAATTAATGGAAATCTCTATATACTTTAAAAATAAAATCTTTTGTTTTGTAATACAAATAAAATCTACAATTGACTTTAATTATTACAGTACTTTTTTTTCGACGGCAAGCACATGCCTTGCATGTGCTGTCCTAACTAGTATATATACATGCACCAATTCCAAAAAGATAGGCAAGCATGAAACAGTTTCAGGTCGCGGTAAAACAAGCTGCATGCAGCCAAAAATCAAACAGAAAAATTAAAGAAACTAAATCTATAAGCACAAGCATACATATATATAATTGCTCCAAATATTCTATCTAGTAGAATTTGCTTACTAACATGTTCGTCCCTGGTCAACTATCTCAGCAGTGCGGCCAAAGATAATGTTGTTAAGTTTGCTAAGTTTGCTGGTAGTTTTCTTTATACAAATTTTGTTGTACTAAGAGATCGATATATGTACCAAATGACGTTCAAAACAAAAATCTTACACTTTAATAACTTTTTTATAAACTTCCATTTCAGCAAATATGTTCAAATTAAACAATTCAATATAGAAGTTCAAACAAGATATCATACGATATATTTCTGTATAAAGTTTTTTTTTTTTTTTTTTTTTTTTTTTTAAATTTTAAATAGAGGTTTCCCTTACAGCTGGTCACATCTTCAAAACAACCACATAATTTGAGGCAATAGGGGCAAATAAATACTATTAGCCAACTTAATTATGCATTTGGGGTTGTAATGGGATTTTGATAATCTCAACCCCAATATTCTTTTTTTTTTTGGTAGAAGTAAATCAAAATGTTGAACATTCAAATAAAAAATTTATAAATTTTTTTTCTCCTAAAGGGAATTTGGATGTTTAATGTCCAAACTCCACTTTTTTCCTCTCACCTCATCTTCTCTCTCTCTGTCTTTCTAAAAATTTGGACTAAGGGTCTGTTTGAATACCGCTTATTAATTACTGAAAACATTGTATCAAAATAATTTTTAAATATGTGAATAGTGCACGGAACCCACAGAAAAACGCAGCTGCACATCTCAAATGCGCAATCAAAACTCTACCTAAAATAAAACCATTATAGTTTAATCTAAGTTAGTAATTGTTGTATTTTGTGAATAAGCTCTTAGTTCACAATTTAGTTATGTAAACTTTCTAATTGTTACATCTTGACCTCCTAAAATTCGATTAAAATAAAATGGTTAATTTGTTTGTTTTTGGATGGAACTTCACAATTTCATTTTAGTCTAGACATTAAAGAATTCAAATGTACCAATTGAAAATGTTTGGGTAGTGGGTTGAATTAATTGTGATTAAAACCAACTAAATTGCGTACGAAAATTATAAATTTTCCCTTAACAAAAATGAATGAGGTACAATACTAGAAAGGATTTCATCAACATCAAAGTAATTAATTAAAATGGTTATTACATTAATCAATGATATCACGAAGCTAGGTTCATATGTAAGAGCACCCAGGTAGATTCAGTTCTTAAAGAGCTGGGGCATGTCTATCTAGACATATGTGAGCAGTGAGCTTGCCACTGGAAGGCAAGACTTGCATATTACATGGTATGATCAGAACAAGTCAAGTTTGAGCCAGTATTGTTGGTTGTTAATCAAGCAATTAAGGAAATATTGAAATGTAGTTAATACTATTGGTACCATGTTAGACCATCAAAGCTTCTTGAACTCCAGAAGTCCCAAGAATGCTAGATAAACGTCAGATTTGCTCCCTGTAACTAGTTGACTAACTTTGCTCCATTATTTGAGGGATGCTTCTATTTGTCCTCACATTTATAGCCCTTAAGAATTTAGATGTGGACTTTGGTCATCTCTAATTACCATCAACTAATTAATTGAACACAGTTATTTATTTCTCATTGTGATGCTGTTCTCTCTCTTTTTCCCCTTGTTAGACGTGGAACTTATTACATTCTAGCAAGCTTGATATTCATTTGACGAATATTTTATCTTATCAAAAAAAAGGAGGGACTTGGGAATGACAAGAAGTACTCATATCAATCTTTATTTTTTAGCTTTCCTAATCCATTATGAGAGAGAGAGAGATGCACTAATGTACTAAGAGATTGGTTTATTCTTCAATTGATATCTAATGTTGGATTACAATCATGTATTTATAGGAGACTAGTTCTAATCTCATTGGCCTACATGGCCTCATCATATTGGTTCTATTGTTCCCCATATGCATTAATAATTCCAACATGTGCTAAATGCAACTAACATGCTTGAAATTGTAACTAATTAAGTAACTAAATCTAAATACAACAATTATTATCCATATGCTTGTAGCATTCCTAACACACAGAGAGAGAGAGAGAGAGAGAGAGAGAGAGAGAGAGAGAGAGAGAGAGAGAGAGAGAGAGAGAGAGAGAGAGAGAACCCACTAGTTGTTGAGGTACATCAAAGGGAACTAAGAACAAACTGAATACTAGGATGAATGAAGAACAAGGATGAAAGCAGACCCTAACGAGTCATGCCTGGCGGAGGAACCGGTGGTGCTGTGGTTCTGCTTTTCATTTTCTGAGCATTGATTGTCCAACCTTTATCACCAAAAAAAAGAATGAAAAAGATTAAAATAATGAATAAAAGATGATGGATTATTCATTGTTATGGTTGTAATTAAATGGAGGTAATTGTATTTGTACATACCTAAGGTTGGTTCGAGTCCACGGTTTTTGAGCTCGCGATACTCTTGACAAAGAGCACAACAAATGCAAAACTGATGGACACAGCAATCCCCGCAGGGTTCTGGTGGCAAGGAATAGAGGCTTCTCAGTTTGGCTCAGTAAGTCCATGAATACATATTTCCGAGTAACAGATAGGTTCGAGTTGCAGTAAAAAAAGCTGCCATGCACACACAAGATACAACATCATATAAAATTAATTACTCCATGAGCTTGAACTTTTAGCTTAAAGCACAAATGTTCTTTAATTTGTTACTTCAAGTTGTATATCACAAAACAATAAGTAGAATTTGCTTAATTACATGTTCGTCCCTGGTCCACTATCTCAGCAATGCGGCCAAAGGTGACGATGGGACAGCAGCCGGTAAGCCAACCTTGAGGGGAATGAAAACAATAGAATTTGTTAATAAATATTTGCATATAGTTTTTTCTTTGATTAGTTTGTCGTAGTAAGATGTACCAAATTAATATTAATGTTTGAAAACAATATGGCACACTTCATATAATATTTACTAAATTTTGGTTACATGTTATGCGCCATTATAAGTTATTAAAAACACTCAAAAAAAAAAAAAACACTCCAGCATGGAAATTTGTAAATTATGCATGTTGCACCCCAAATATTAAAAACACTATTTTGATAGTTTTTTTTTTTTTTTTTTCATTTGAAATAAAACAAATAGAGGATTTCCTTACAATTGGAGGGATCTTCAAAGCAATCATAAAGACCAGTGGACCATTGCCCCTCAGGTGGAGAAGTGTACGGAGCTGGATTGGAGTTCTCATTATTAGGATACATTTTAGAGATGGAAAGATAAGATATGAGCACGAAGAGGATGTCAATTACAGAGCACTATACTACTACAATATTTGCACAATAGTACCCAATGGTGAGTTCACTTCTTATACTGCAAAGCTCCATAGGTTGCCCTTGACTTTGTCAGAGGCTTTTTCCTTCTCTCTCTCTCTCTCTCTCTCTCTCTCTCTCTCCAGAAGACTTTGTAAGGGTTTGGTCTTTGATTATTAATGGTTAAATTGTTTGGAATAGCTGCTAGGTGGAATATCCTCTTCTCAAGTTGTTAGATTAAAGTAATATTATTAATTGAATGTTTCCAAATATGCAAGGCTGGATAGATTTTTTTATTTATTTTCCTTCTCCCTATGTGTGCGTTGTGTCTGGCTAAGGGTATGATCTCAACCTATCAGCCTAATTAAGTATATATGGTTGAAGACATTCTCTACGTAAAAAGCTAAGGTAGTGTACATTTAGTGCTAATTTTCAATGATATTAAGTTGTTCAAGTATTACAGTTGTCTCTTTGACAATGGAAGGAAAAGGAAACGGACCCTTAATTGTGATTTGATCTTATCCATAATTTGAGGCAATAGGCAAACACTAATGGTCAAATTAATTATACATTTGGGGTTGTAATGGGATTTTGATAATCTCAATCCCAAATTTTTTTTTCTTTTGTAAAAGTAAATCAAAACATTGAACATTCAAATCTAAATTTTGTAAATTTTCTTTTCTCCTAAAGGGAATTTAGATGTTCAATATCCAGACTCCACTTTTTCCTCTCTCTTTATATTTGGACTATAAAATGAAGTTGTTAAGTTTCATCTAAGTTAGTAAATTTTGTATTTTGTGGATAAGCCCTTAGCTATAACTTATATATTTGCATCACAATTTAGTTATGTGAATACTTTCTAATTGTTACATCTTGAGCTCCTAAAATTTGATTAAAATAAAATGGTTGATTTGTTTTTTGATGGAACTTTGCAAAAATTAACAAATCCGTCTTCTTTTCCGCTTATTCCACACGTAAACGTAATTTCCAATAACTACAAAAATGAAAGAACATAGGCTAGCATGAATCCAAAATGTATAGTAACTAGACTGATGGCCATATTGACTGGAGTCATCAGTCTATGCACATGAACCCATATAATGAAAAATTAGCTTGCTTTGATCGGTACGTAGATGATGACACAATGAAAAATCCAAAAATCTTTCAGAGAAGCAATATTTGTTTGATAGTAATAATAGGATCTTGACTTGAAGTTTATATGAGCTAAGTAGCTAAACCATGATTGGGGCTAGGTGAGTTTGGTCCACATTGCATTTGCATGGGAGGTTCCCCTTATTCCTTGACTGGTCACCAACGGTAATCAATTTGTCTTCACTGAAAAATCGAAGGACCACGACTTTTACAAGTAGCAACTAAAGCTTTCTCGGCCACTATCAAGTCACGACTTTTACAAGGACCAAGATGCTTTTACACTGTACTAATCTTCTTCAGCTTTTTAATAAAATTCTTTATGTTGTTCATAAAAAAAAAAAAAAAAAAATGAGGGTCTTCTTCTACGTACACGTGACATTAATCATGGACCCAAAGATCTGACATGCATGCGTTCCAAGCTCATTTGCGAGATTCTTGAGCAAGTCCAAGTGGATGGAGAATGACCCTTTTGCCCTCCATTTTGCTGCTCCTAGTTTTCTCCTTCCCTCCTCCTCAATCAGCTTGGTCCATGTGAATGTGATGGAGGCAAAAAACAGTGCTTCAATTTGAGTTTGGACTTGTTCTAGCCATGAGCCTTAATTAGCTCATATTAATTTTGTGGGCTTTAATGGGCCAATTTCCCCAAATGGCCTTGAGGTTCTCTTGTGCATACGGATGGGCCTTGGTGTTGCTTTCATGGGGCTTTATTTGGTTATCTCCACTTGCGGTTTTTGGCAAGCACGTGGACCACATTAATGGCCTTTTGGGTTGAATTTTCGAACCCAATTTAAATTTGTTCCAAGTGCTTATTTAGTTAGTAACATGGGCTGAATTTATGGGCTAAACAAATAGATTTCGGATTTGTCTATTTTTGAGAAAGGCAATTTCATA